>NW_010414745.1:109071-121874 GCF_000710305.1 Buceros rhinoceros silvestris
CAGCAGGAAAACTCCTATTAGAATGCAGGATGAAATTATAGTTGACAGTAGGTTGATCTGTGTGTGAAGCCATGGGGAACTCTACTCATGGCTACTTTATTCTCTGCCAGTCCTACCCCTAGCGAAGTTATTGCAGAGTGAGTACTGTAACCAAAAGGCCATCATAGCTGGGTAAGCAACCACAGCAGTATACATGCTCCAAAAAAAAAAAAAAAAAAAAAAAGAGATAGATGGATTTATGTCTCAATACTGGAGGTCTTTATGTTCACACATTCCTCGGCCTACATGTAAATCTCTTACCCCTGTGAAATTGTACTTCCCATGTCCTTTGTTTGCAGAATGGGTGACAAAATGTTCTTAAGATTTGATACAACAATAAAACCAGGCACAATTTTCTGTAAATGCAGCCTTTGTGGATTTATTTCTCAATACTGGAGGTCTTTATGTTCACACATTCCTCGGCCTACATGTAAATCTCTTACCCCTGTGAAATTGTACTTCCCATGTCCTTTGTTTGCAGAATGGGTGACAAAATGTTCTTAAGATTTGATACAACAATAAAACCAGGCACAATTTTCTGTAAATGCAGCCTTTTAATACTGAACAGGAAATTACCACTGACTGCCATGAAGTGCTGTTGGATTAGCCTGCCCAGGAAGTTTTCAAGATCTGGAATAGAGAGGAGCCTACTCTGCTGTCAACACCATCAAGTCCAGTTGCACTGCTGGCCATGGCAGCCGGGAGGTCACAGGACAGCCCACAGCCACATGCTTGCTAGTAAGTAAGAGTGACACAGGGTCATTGCGCCACTGGGGAATTTTGTCTTACCATGCAGGGTCTGTGTATCTGCTTTTGCTGATTTTTATAGCACAAAAAGGGAAATTCCTGGAGTGGAAGTGGGGATGAAAAGGCAACCATGCACACTTACTGACAGATCCAACAGGACTCCTTTAGTCAAGCAGAAGTGGACCAAGTCCAGGGAAATTCCACAGATGTTCACAGATCAGGGAAGTGAAATTAGTTATTTGGCACCAGGCATTCCTCTCTTGCCATTTTGACAGAGCTAATGGAGAATCTGAGTAAGTTTTGCATCTGAGAACGACTGCAGGCACGTTGCTGCGAATTCTCCTCAGGCACTCTCCCACCCCTGCCTAGCAGTGCGCAAGGAGGGAGAGAAAGACAAGCCCCATGGTCCAAATGCTTCCCATTCATGGGCACTTCGTTTGTCCACACACTGCTGCATAGATGAAAAAAACAAGGAGCATTTTATCAGCTATCCCATCTTGAATTGTCAGTGTACCAGTCGGGAGAATCCACTGCACTCCCAACATGCCTTTAGATCCCAATTTTTGTGGATTTATCTGTTGCCTTAAGAAGTTGCTTGCTGCAAGTGTGTGGTTTTTTGTTTTGTTTTTTAAATATGCTAGTTTTTGTAAACTATGATTTACAAGATGCTGTCTGGGTTCCTGAGGCTTTATAGCCATCTTTTGTTTGAGCAGTTCTTCATGAATTTGTAGGCTGAGATTGAAATTAGATGGAAAGTTACAACTTTCAGTCTAAAACTATTCAGCTGAATAGTCAGCTGCATCCTGTGTAACAAAATCCTAAAAAAAGCTGACTGCATTTGGTTTCTTTTTTCTCAATTACTGTCAAGCCCACCCTGTTAGAACAGCAGCAGCTTTATTGGATCAAGATGACTGTGGAGAACAGAAGCAAGAACAAATCTCCTCTCCCTCTTCTAAAGCTCTACTTTGCAATGCTGGAATGCAAACCACCTGATAGTCCTGTACTGTTGTGATTAGTATTCCTACCTGCCTTTCCAGCAGAACGGATTTTTCCTATTGCTGTTTAGACAAGAAACCAAAGGAAAATACTCAGGAAAATATTATTCTTGACTGAACTTCTGGCATAGATCTGTATAGTGATCACAGAACTTTAATCAGCCCCAAGCAATTATATTTATTTATGTTAAAATCCATCAAACCTCATGCTAAACCTCACATTAAAATCCACAGGTTGTGTTGACTCTAATCCAGCAGGATCAGGGCCTTTTTTATATCAAGGGCTAATTCTATAAGGTTGAGCAAATATTGTACCATTGGCATGCTCTCAAGCACGCTACATCTTTTAAAAAAATATTTTCAAAGATTAGTTTCATGAAAGTACATCTTTCACCCTTCTGAACCAAACCTTAAAAATGAAACAGAGGAGAGCTTGGGTTTATAGAAACAGCGGCTGCAGTAACAGACATCCCTAGCCTGCATTTCCAGGACTCTGGTCTAGACAAAACAGGCATCAGAGCAGTAGGTATTTTCTGTCCTAGCAGTCTTCTACTGCAGATAACTGCCCTCCACATGTGTCCACAAAGCTTGTTTGAGTTGTACCAGACACTCGTGCCACCTACACACCATGCAGTGTTGGTGCAAGAGACCCAATCATGTGAGAACGCACCCGATCAAGTGCAGACTCTTTAAGCTACATGATTAAATCCAGCGTTTCCCCAAAGTGTCTGATTTACTCGTATGGTCTCCGGATTTAAGGGGCTCTTGCCTAAGTCATCCATCCTTTACCCAGACGCTGTCAGCTGCATATTGCGCTCATCCAGTACACTGTTAAATCAAAGCAACCAAGATCTGAAGATTCTGGAGAAAAGGAGATATTCCTAACTTGTATCCAACCCCCAGGGAAACACATAATAGGGAGGGCAAGAGTGGCTTAGCACCAGCTTGTCCAGCTCCCCTTCAGGTCTAAGGTTAGCACAGCACAGATTCTCAAATATTGACAATAAAGCCAGATGGAGATTTAAAAATCAGTAATGCTAACATCCTGCAATGTGAGGCCCACTGAACTTAAACTAGAGGTTCCTCCGTCAAATCACCTACAGCTGATTTAAAAGAATCTCAGCTTGTAGAAACATTTTGTTACCCCAGCTTTAAAGCAATATTCTTAGTCCAATTTTCTTCCCGTCTCCTCCTTCACCCAAACTCAAAGCTATCGAGAGGATGGCTGCAGGACAAGGCCTCGAGGTCCTGGCTTAAGTTGTGGAAGCAGCTAAAGGGAAGGTCCTGGGCAGGTGTCATGCCACCCAGGTACTGCCTGGTATCACCAGCCCTTCTGCGCTGAAGGTGCTGCAGAAAGTGACTGTGGATCCGCACTGGTAAGGCTTGGGAGCTCTGGTGCCAAAGTGCAATTTGGTGAAGTGCTTTTTACAAATCTCTCATTTTGAAAGAAAATGTGCATTGTAAATGTAGCAAGTGAGATCTGTGGCTTATTCAAGACTTAATTTGTTCACCTCGTGGCTCAAGAAAGAGGCTTCCTTCACAGGTAGCTTTTCTGCTGACTGTGTACACTGTGTGATTTATGTTATCATTTGGATACATTTTCAAATTATTGCAGGCTTCTAAATATTGTGATTTTGTTTTTATATACTACCTTTCTTGTAAAAATCTTGAAAACAGTTTTATAACGCTTTATGAGCTAAGCCTGAAAAACACATATGGGGAAAATAGTACAAAGCACAAAATACACTGGGAAGAAGCCGGAAACCCATTTTCTGACTGGAGTGGCAGGTGTTGAATTCACTGAGCTTCAGTTCAGTTGTTCTGTGTGTAACATAACAGATAAGGGACATCTCTGCCTATCTGAAGGTGTTGCTGTTCTGCTCCTGAAATACATGAGCATGGGAGAGAACTGCATCCAAAAAGAAACCTGGTTATCCAGGGTAAGGTTCACGTGTTCGAGATGGAATGCATATACTTTAATTAATTACCTAAACATTAAGGTTCATCTATGCACCACACCACAACGTAGTTCAGGAAATTATATCCACTGAATGAACCTCTTCTAAGTAGAAATTCATGAACCTCTTCACAGTTTCTGCCACAGGAGCTGTATCCATTTGAATCATAAATTTAAACACTCTTCTGCAGATCCCAAGGCAGGATTAAGCTCACTGTGCACACAGCAACTGTGCAAGCGAGACCCAGACAGGAAAATGCTGGGAAAATTCAGTAACATAACTGGTAGGAAAGGAGAGGCTAAAATGTTCATAGATTTAGAAACAATTTTATGAAACCATTTCAGCAGGTGTAAATAAGGCACCTACAGCAGAAAACTTCTGTGAGAAAATTGTGCCAGTCTCTTCCATCAAATATTTTCCCTGTTTGCTCTGAACACGCATTGCATGTTCCAGTTTAGCTTCTGAAATGATTTTAAAAAATTACATCTGAAAAACAGTCAGAGCATGGAGGGTCTCTAAGAGTTTGTTTTACTTTGAAAACTGGTTATAAAAGGAATTTCGAACAATAAATACTTCTACACATGAACAGTCCAAGTGCTTCAGTGCCTCACACAGCAGTGCAGACATAGGTAATCACCTTGATTAACTACTGATAAAATGCAGCTTCAGAAAAAACACAATGCTATGGCACCAACATATCTGCTTTTAGTATTAGGTAGGGAAGAAAAATCATGCCTCAGCTTGACGCAAATCCTGGAATCTATTGAACATAGCATGTCACGGAGAGAAGCGTTTGACACTCTCTCCTCTGCCAACAATAAAAACAGAAGGGTTTTTTTGTCCATCTCAAATACATTGCATTCAACACTGAGGCTGGAAGCCACAGGGGCTGAAAAACATTCCACAATGATTTTGAAAAACATAATTCATTAGCAATTACAAAGAAACTGCAGCTTTTGTAAAGCCCTATAACAATGAAAAGTAAGGCACTACTAACTCATAAATCCACTTGTAACAAACGGAGGCTAAATCCAGAGAAATTACAGCACAAAACCAAAAAAACCACTGCAACAGGCTTCAGAGAAAGGAAAGTCAATACGGGAGCACAATATTCTGCAGCAGGGAAATAAATACCTTCTGATGAATTCTCCAAACAAGATGAAGCAAAGCCAGAACTACAATAGCTATCGCTGTGCTAAAAACATATCAATTTGAAGACATATATACGTGACTGGGACACAGCAGGTCTTTGACTGATGTATTTTACACTGATTACCCAAATGGTGAAATAGTAAAGCTGGCATAACTGCATCTCTCCTAGAGCTCCTACTGGTATAAACAGGATGAGTAAGACCTGCCCTCTTTGTCTAAAATTCTCAGGTCTGTAAGCACTGAGGAGAGGCCAAAAGAACTTCTGTGATGAGACATAATGATGAAAGCAGCAAAAGAAATGGGTTTCCAGGGAGGATTTGAAGGTAGTGGGAGTGTTTGTGGCATCAGGCAGAGCTCTAACGTTTCAGAGGGATGAAAAAACCCAAACAAACCGCATCAAGCAGGTTAAACGAAGCTGGAGAGGGCTCAGGACACGATGCATGCGAGGGAAGTGCGAGACAAAGCTCAAATGTACACTGCCCAAAGCAATGGGCCTTTCTTGTTCAGGAGATGACAAGGGACCCAGGGAAGGGTCACCACTTCCCCGGGGAGAAGGTTTTGGCTTGTGAGAAAACAGCGCAAGGAAGGGGAGAAATAAACTAATGAAGAAACAAACAAGAGTTTGTTACAGTGTAAGTTGGGTAGGAACAGTCTGGTCAGCCTGTTCAGTACTCCAAGACAAAGGCTCCTTGCACAGCTGCTGGGCCTCTGACAAGGTGTGGGTACCTTGGCCTCATCACCTTCAAATAATCAGGAAGTCAGCACCTCTGTGAACAACACCCCACCACCCCCCTGCACCTTGCTTTCCTGTAACCACAGAGCCAGGAATTTAAAGTGGCTTAGAAGTCAAGCACTCACAGCATCACTGATAAGACAAAAATAATCACAAGAAGTTTCTCGCCCTGAAAGCCATGGCAGAATATGCCAAACTTCCTTATGAGGATCTAGAGTCCTGAGGTGTTTTTACGTGCTTTTGAAATTTAGGATACACATTCCTCAGGGTCAATGATGATCTCCATTTCCCTCTGAAACAATTTTCAGATCTTACCAATTTTTCACTGTCACGTACACGAAGCTGTACTAGTTTGTGTTAAGCTTATTTGCCATTTCGTCAATTTCTCTTCAATACTTTCAAGAACAACAAAGTAAGTATTTTCTTTTTGAAAAGTGGCAAGGAAAGAAAAGGGGAAGCCCAGGCTAAGACCAATGTTTCCAGGAAACATCTACAGTCATGCTGTAAATCCTTTCAGGTGTACAATGGAATTACAGGCTAACACAAGTCCACTGTATGTTGTAACTGTATTGATACTACACTTGTGTCTCTACACACCAATATCCATGCCTCCAGCACATGAAACTTCGATGCAAATGAATGGAAGCTTTTGCACTGGATTAATCAATACACTCAAAGCTCAGGGATTCTTGTGAAATGTGTTGTTACTGTAATACCGATGAATTTTTGCAAGTATATTCCCTTTCACATCGGCATTTATTATGTTAGCTAACATTCAAAAACTGTGTTGTTTTCATTTTACGTTGTACTAAACAATATGTTCCCAATGAATTACTCAGAAGATGTGTAGCAGAAAACACAAACTACAGTTGACTTTGAGGTACCAAGGCCTTAAAAACCCTTGTTACATGCAGTAGGTAAACCAGAAGAAAGCACTATTAAGAAATCCACAGGGTTGGTTTGTTTTATTTTCCTCTTACCACAGATGCATGGAACACCTACCATCAGTGAAGTCCCTCATTCTGAGGGGTAGGTGGGGGGGAATAATTTGTATTAATTTTATTCTGAGAAAGCAGTGATTTGTTTTACTTTGTTAAAAAGAGACAGATTAGAAAAAAGCTATTTAGTCGAAAACAAGGGATAGTTTAAAGTTTTCCTCCTTGCTTTTTAGGTTTTTTTCCCCCTAATTCTATGCCAAGCTGATAACCTGCAATGTTTTTTTTGTCAGAAACTTCCACCATTACACTCTCATGCACAGATTGGCTACAGCAGTAAAATTAAACAGTTCTCTCCATTTCTTTTACTTGAGGCACCTTGCATTACAGAAACTCAAAACAAAAAAACAAATACATATGAAAGAACAAATTCTGTTGGATCCTTTAGCTGTGGTGGGCAAACACAAAATTCATAATCTGACTGCATCACGAGCAGTGGAAGAAAAGCACCAATTGATGAGAAATCTGGCACCCTTTTAAAAGGTACTTTTAAAAAAAAAGTCTGTATGTATAGAGGCATATAGATCTAGTCTCTGTTTTCTATTAAACATGAAATCAAATCTTTCAAAACAGTCCTTTCAGAAATAAAGGACTAAAGGCTTCATTTAAAGTCAAGAAAACCTATCAGATTTAAGGCTTTCTCACACCCAGCACAGAATTTCTGGAGGTTTTAGTGCTACTGCTCAGGAAAAGGATTTTTCTTTTAAATTTTTAGAGAAGTGAAAGAATCCAGTGAATAAAAAACAACAGGAAAGAAGAGGCAACAGAACCGTGTAACAGAGAGTTACGCTGACCCAGGATCTGAGTCACATTACCCCACATCCCTGGCTAGCAGTCTTATCATGACGCTGTGCCCATACGCTTACTGATTTTCTCATCTTTCCATGAAGAAATTCAAACAGTCTCCTGTTGCATCCTTTCACGCAAAAAGAAATATGTAAAAACTTTAAACAGTTGGGCAAAACAGATTCCTGCTTTCCAACTGACAGTAAAACTGTACCTCTTTTTTCCTCTTTCAGAGGTTAAAAACATCAAAAGCTGCAAGCTCAGAAATGCAGACATCCTGAGCTCAGGTCTTTGCCAGCAGAAAGCCTTGGATCCCTAGCTTTCAGTCCATCCGTTCTCAGTGTTTTAGACTAGGAGGCCTTTTCTGCTGGTTTGCACTTCCAGTTTAATGCTTTTATCCCGTTTAGTTCCTCTTTAGCAACTCGTATGTTCACTACTTCATGAGAAGACCAGAGTCTTCTGACCACATGAGACATGCCGTATATTTCATGATTTATAAACGTGGAGGGCTGGTTGGGTCTGACCCCCATTTCAGCCACTCTGACCGTGGAAACAGCAAGAGTACAGATGAGAAACGCTTTGAAAAAAAATTTCTATCAGACAAACTTGTGTCAGCATATGGGGAACTGACTCTTCGCTAACATTTTTTATTACAACAAACTCAAGCAGTTTCCTTCAGGATCCTTCCTTGAAGCAGGAAAGAAACAGATCATACTACGCAAAGTTTTAATTTTTTTTTTATTTGACTTTTGTAACTGTTTAAAAAGCAGAATCAATGTTTAACTTGAACTCAAACTGGTTTTGTTTACTATGCAGGGATGTGAAACTGAACACCTGAAAATTAAGATGGATAATATGAATTCATTCCCTAGAGCTAGGCACTGAACTGCTTGTTCTCAGCCTCCATAAGCGCACTCCAGGAATGTGAGCGGGTGAGGGAAGAGACACAAGAAGGTTGGTAGTTGAATGCTAACTTCAAAGTCTCCTGGAAATGAGGGATAAATTAATTTCTTGAACAAGAGCACTGAAAACAAATTAAGCATATTAATGCAATATAGGATTAGCCCACAAAGTGCTAGCTTGTATTTATCCATCCTTCCTGCTATAAAAACTGCCTTTGATAAAGAGATTTTTACATTAGTCATTCTCTCTTAACCTTTGAAACTGAAGCCTAATGTTTGACGGATGCTTTGGGCCAGACCACTTTAAGACTTCATCATTGCTCATCATGTGATGATTATTAACAAACTGAATTCCGAGTCAACTCTGATGCACTGTATCATGTTTTTTAGGCTCAAAGACAATACTGAAGATTGTTCGCATCAGAAAGAAAAATTACTATTGTTATTGAAAGCCATTACAGCATTTGGCACAATTCTGTGTATTTACAAAGAAGATACACAACATTCTTGTTTGGTAACATTAAGAAGTAATTATTACACATTCATGATAGAAATCTCTATCTATACAACTACTGATAGAAATATTCTTCATTTTCTATTTAAAGTAATACTGAACCAGAAATTCTTATGGCTTAGATGGCATAGGTAACAGTAACGACCAGAAGCGGTGGTGCAGCAAATGGAAGCTGTGCTCCATGGGATTACTGCTGCAGCAAGTTTTGCTTTGAAGGGTACTGTTGTGACAGTGACATCTGACAGCTCCAATACTAATCAGCACAACTGCTGGTAAGGGGTTAAATTAAAGGCTTCAATCACAGCATTAACAGCTCTCACTGTTGGGCCAGGCTCCAGTCAAGCTGCAAAGAAAGCTCCAGCCAGACGTTGCAAAGCTCAGCTGTTCTGCTGAAAAGGCACAAATGGGTTCCTGCCACATAACTAGCACTTGGGATAGAAGGGGAGTTCTGCCCTGGCACATCAGCCAGACAGCAGGAAAATGGTTAATACAGGTTTCAGTGATTCTTAAACTTTAAGGGCACCAAAGCTGAATCCTGAGGATCCATCAATAGCTCATCCTTGCCACTGTTCAAAGGAGGAGGCTAGAGGTTTTCACCAGGAGAGGACAGCGAGGACCAGAACCCTCACCCCAGGGCCGCAGCAGCCTCCTGCTGAGATTGGGCTTGTGCAGTTCTTGGGGCTGACTTCCACTTCCTCCAGCACACGGGCACTGCGCTGCTTTCAGGCTAGCACAGAACAGCGATACACAATTTTGCTTTGCCTCATGTTTTTAAGCAACATGCAGTTATCCCATCACAGATTGAGTCAGGGTGTTCCCAGACAAAAGGCCTGTTGCTGAACGATAAACAAACCTAGTACCAAGAACATCTGCAGGAAAAAAAATAATTATGACATTGTTATGAGCTGCTTATGGACAAAGCATTTGAACCTCAGCAAACAGCTGTCCTTCAGTAATAACAAAAAAACTCAGATCTGAGGAATCTGCAAAGAAAGCTGCCACCCACTGCTCCAAGCAAATAATACGCAGTCACCATCCACAACTATTCACCCGGGAAATAGGAGTGCTCCAGTAAAACCTTACAAATTATTCTCTCTCGTAACATGTTTCTCACTGCACAGACTGCACACGACTCGGCCACTTAGGCCATTTTGTTCCTGAAGTGGGAACTACAATGAGCTTAGCCCCTTCCCAAGTTCTACTTGCAACTTCGACCCTTCTCTCCACCAGACTGTAGGTCACACTTGACTTCAAGAACCACACACAGAACTGGCAATGTAGAAACAAACGAAGCACGAGGGCAGAGCAGACTCGCACTCCAAGAGCCACCCACAGTTTTTCAGTGACGCAGTGTTTACAAAGCAGCACATACACTTCATTCCAGCAAAGTTTGCACAGCTCTGCGCTCCCTCATGCACCTTCTTATTCACCCTAACCACTCAGCACCATACTTCACTATTAAAAGAGTATTGCAGTCACAGGTAATCAAATTACAGCATTAAAAATGCTGGCACATATTGCTTTGAATTTTTATAACTTGTCTGCTAAACATACCTAAAGGGAAACTGAGCCTTCACCAACCAGTGACTATTTTTGTTCAAAGGTCCATACAAAACCCAGGCCCTCTGCTAACATCACTGAACAGTTGCTTATGCAGGCTATCCAGCATGAAAGTGGGACCTGAGTTACAGGGATGTCCTGATGAACTGGGTAAAACTAGTGAATTAACCGAGTACACCTACTCACTGTACTGCTGCACAGGAGGTTCAGCCCTTCATGTGCCTCAGCAGAACTGTAAAACTAAGTAATTGGAAGGAGGTCACTTAAAACTGTAAATGCAAGAAATGCCTTTGTACCCCTGGAGGCCAGCTAGAGCAAGCGTGATCCACATCAAGTCCAGCTGACTTAAGGACAAAGTAAAGGCCATCTTTTACTGCAGAAACTTGGGGATTCATCATGACTCCTACTTCATATAACTAAGCCTTCCTAATAATCTTCTAAACAGGTATATACATTGAACAGAAATAGTCCAAAACCAACCAAACAAAGCCCCAGGGAATGAATTAAATATTATGGAGAATGAAATAACAGGGCTAGAAGTGACTAAATGTTGACAGACAAAATGTTGATGCATGTGTAGTAAGAGAAAGAGCAAAGCAGGCTGAACACTGCAATCCTCAAGGTAAGAAGTGTTGAGCCAGACCTCGTCCTGGAGACAGGCAAAATACCTGGAATAAAGAATCATCAGCAAAACCATTTAAAAATCCAACCAATTGCACAAAGCCCTCAAAGAGAAAGGCAATCACAAAGGTACAAAAGAAAAGTAAAACTCAAAACCATCTAAGTAAATCAGATCTGCGTGTCCCAAGACCTGGTGCCTTTTAATGACACTGCAGTATTGCTATGAGCGATAACAACTCTCAGTTACAATCTAAACCAAACGGCAGTGAAAAGCTTTAGACTAGGAAAAACCTACTGAAGTCAAATAATTTCAGTTAATAATTTGCTGCCAAGCACTTTCAGTGCTGCTTTGTCACTGCTGCCACGCCCATGGAGCAAGCACACTGCAAGCTGCCTGCAACGAGCAAAGGGTTTGCTGCAGGAAGGGAGCATGTTGTGTCTTGTCTCTTCTTCCCTTCAGCGAATGTGAATTACATATGCAAAACCCTGTGAACAAATGACCAAACACTCCGTCTTTGCAAATGTCTTTGTGTAAAGTGCTATGACTCAAGTCTGCTGGTAGGGCCTCCAACTAAATTAATTTACCGTGGTAAGGAAAATCTGAGCAAAGTAAAATTTAAGCTGTACAAACACCTGCAAGAGTTTCTAAGTGCCTGGGGTTTTGCAGGCAAGACCTGCTTGTTTGGGCAGGTGCTGCCACTGTTATGGGAGTGGCCATGGTACAAATTCCTCTGCTCAACTGCCTTCAGAAGGGAATGCTGGTCTGCCTTCTTGGAAACAAGTCTGCTCTGATCACAACAGCAACAAACTGTCCTGACCAAAAGCTTAATTTTTCTCTGCTCAGACTCCCCTTAGAACCTTAGCATTTTTTTCCAGGTGACGGCCCTAACATGGTTTAGTTACAACAGCCTGAGGCTCTCATCAGTGCATACACCATTTCTTTAAGAGAATCCAGATCCAGTTCTAAAACAAACTGCTCCTCAATAATAATAATAATAACAATAATAATTCAAGGTTATGTGCGCTCTGAATAAGTGCATGCCAATGCATACAGAATGGGTTTTCAATTATACAAGATTTTGTTAAAAACAAGTGACATAAAAACAATCAATACCTTAGTAAATGTAGCTGAAATAGAACAATCTCCCCTATGCTACCCTAGGCTTTCACAGACACCAACAGGTCCCACTATACGAATTAGATCAAGTGTATTGCAGTGTGCTCAGGGTGCTACCTACCTCTATAAGGACAGGACGGTTTTACTTAATTCCACAGGCTTTCAAATGGCACAGAGACACATAGGACAGTTCATCAGCACTGAGTTATCTTCCCTGTCTTTCTAGTCTGCTCTTCGTTTAATCTCTGATCATTCTTATAAACATATAATTTTTAGTATCGTCTTTCAGAGGAATTGAAGGGTTAGGTCAACAAAGTATGTATTTGCCTATCAGCAGTTCTCATATGCTTAAACTTGGTCATGTTTTTGCATGTTTTCCTGGATAGAGTCCTGATCCCACATCAGTAAGAGAAGTTAGTAAACGATACAGGATACCTTCGTTTTTCCATTGCACAGGATTGCAGTTCTTGTAGAAACTACAGCTTTCATGTTCCACAATACATAAGCCGCAGTTCCTACACAACTCACCAAGCCTTTAGAGGCTAGACAGATCTTTTTAAATCTGGGGAAAGAGGAAATCATCACTCACTGTCTAAGCATATCCAGTGGCTGCTCTTTGTCCGTTCATTGGATTGCACGAGGAAAGGAGGCAGGAGCGTGGAAGCTGGTCAACACTAGGAAAGA
>NW_010414745.1:121947-123884 GCF_000710305.1 Buceros rhinoceros silvestris
AAGAGTGAGGGCTGCAGCAACAACAGAGCCATTACCTGAAGCTGGTTTCATTCATTCATTCACTGTTATATTAACAGTTTTGTTTGGTCACTCCTTCAGCACCCTTCAGATCTAATTAAGAAACAACTTTTCACAACACAATGTTGCACATTTCAAGAGGTGTGGATTGAACAGATTGTCAGAGGTCTTCTGCAGCTGCCCCCCCTTGATGAGGCCTTGAAGTGCCTGCAAAGATTCAAAATGCTGCTACTGTTGTTCAGGTACTAACACTTGAGGTTACCTCGGTAGATCACGCCCACTCCAGTCCCTTTGCTGGCCATGCAAGATATCTGCTCTAAAAGCTGTTCTTCATGGCCTTTGCCTATTTGCTACTAAATTGATCTGTTTTCTTTGCACGTCCTTGGCTTCTCTAGCACTAGCGAATGCTTCTCTTTTATACCACCCCTTTCTATCACTTCAAGTCACAGAGGACACAAAGACATTTTGCAGTTTACTGAAAAGAGAAAAACGTTAGCTGGTGAGAATGAAAAATGAATGGTCTGTTTGCTTTTGTATCTAGAAAATCAGTTTATTGGCTGCTATAAATGTGCTTGTAACCACTACTTTCAATAAGCTTGAAAATAATGAAACTGTTTTCGGTAGTAATCCATGTAAAATAGGAGGAATTACAGGAAGAATACCACCGCAGTTTTGGAGACTCCATGCAAGGCTAATTTTGAGCTTGTTTCTCTCTTTCCAACTGCATCTCTCATCTCTCTAATTCCGGGTGTACTGCAGGCCTTAAATTTCTATATCCTCCACACCAGGGAAAGGGGCAGTAAAAGTCTTCAAAATGGAAAATAGTCTCCTCCAGGGTTTTTTTCTGCATATTTTGCACTTTGTACTGCCTCAAGCAATATATTTCCTTTTTAATGCTGTTTTTACTATACACTGTCTCTGCGGTACCTGCTCCCAAGAGATTTTTCCACAGCTACACATTTAGAGAAGTGATTTACGTGATGACCATGAAACACACAATGCACTGCTATTCCCAGGAAGAGAAAAACTAAACCAAAACCTACTCAACCTTGAGACTGTACCTTCCAGGGGGACAGCCACTGCGTTCACGTTGGTCATGCTGCTTTCAACTCTCTTACTCATACTGCTGAAGAACAGACCAGCAGCTCCACAGGGAAAGCTGGGAAGAGCATGGTGTCATGCTCAGAAGAGAACACAGTGCAGAGCCTGAATACACAAGAGACTACTTTAGAAGTTGGTTTCCTTGGGGGTAAACAGCTTGAGACAAAAGCAGCCCCACCGTGCCAATGTATCTGCAGGTAACACTCAGCATTACTCAGACTGCTGTGGTCTTCCGATGGACAGCAAGGCTCCTTACTCATACTGCTCCTCCTTCAATAAACTTGCTCAATGCAGCACTGAGTGACTCTATGGTACATATATCCAGTGAACCCACAACAACAACATATTCCTCTTTGTTATTTTCACATGCTCTGGCTGCAAATACTCTGGACAAGCCTCTATACAATTTAGGAGCCTGACCCAGGCTATCAGACTAAAAAAAGGAAAAAAGTACAAGGTAGCTAGTACTAGTGCCTGCTCTGCCTCAAATTGCCAAAACCATTCATAATATGCCTCCTACAATGCCCAAAGTCAACACAGAGAATTGTTTGTTAGGATTGTACAGGATAGTCAGGTGGTCAGGCCCAGTCAGCATAGATTTATGAAGGGCAGGTCCTGTTTGACCAACCTGATCTCCTTCTATGACAAAGTGACACGTTCAGTAGATGAGGGAAGAGCTGTGGATGTTGCTTACCTGGACTTTAGCAAGGCCCTCGACACTGTTTCCCATAACATTCTTCTGCAGAAACTGGCTGCCTATGGCCTGGATGGGTGTACGCTTGATGGGTGGATCAAAAACTGGCTGGACGACCAGACCC
>NW_010414746.1:0-3122 GCF_000710305.1 Buceros rhinoceros silvestris
CCGCCAAAATACTGAATAGAAATTTCTTAGTTTAAAACTTTTCCCCCTCTCTATTCTTAGCAACTCTCCTTTTTCTTTATTTAAAAATCAGAGTTAACATCTACTGAGGTCCATGGAAAGCCTTCACTCTATAGCGGTTGTAAGTCATGCTGTGTAGCTGGCAAGGACCCTCGCTTAGTGCGAATTATTCCTGTGGTCACACTTCATATTCAGATGCACCTAAAAATTTGGGCTGATGTGCTCTGACAATCAGTTAATGATTACACTGATATGTCATTCTTTGGAAGACAGGCATCTGTCTCCTAATCACAAACTACCAGGGGAAAGATACTGTCTGGGTCTGGCTGAGATGGAGCTACCTTCACAGCAGCCCGTACATGCTGCGCTTTGGCTTTGTGACTACATCAGTGGTGGTAACACACCAATGTTTCAGCATTGCCAAACAGTGACTGCACAGCATCAAGGTCTTCCTCTGTTTCTTCCTCTGCCCCTGAGAGAGTAGGCTGGGGGTGCACAAGAAGTGAGGAGAGACGCAGCCAGGACAGCTGGCCTGAATGGGCCATAGGGATATTCCATGCCATATAACATCACGTTTAGCAATAAAACTGGAGGCCACTCTTTTGAAGGCAGCCATTGTTTTTATTTCAAAATAATTACTTCCTCCAAATTATACTTCCTTTAACAAATGAAACATATGATGATCTATTTCAAAGTTTTTCTTTTCTTTAGAGTTTAGTAGCCATGATTTTATGTGTGATATTTTATATAATTTTAATAGACAAGGATTTCGCCTTTCAGGAGTTTGACCTTCTGAATGGTCAGCTGTCTGGCTCTAAATTTAGCAAAAGATTTGGGGGTATCTGCATTAGCACTTATTTTAGATCAAGAGTATACTTTTGAAGTGAATTTTCTGGCTTTCCCCACCTCTCATGCATTGGTTCACGTTGTGGATAAGGGTCAGAGCTCAAAAAATGGATTATTTTCAAAATAAATTAAACTGGAAGGTGTGCTTCTGGACAGGTTCCAAGTGCTAACGGGCACACATCCCACAGAATTAGATAAAATCTAATCCAGTGACAGCTCCAGAAAAAGAGTATAGTGCAGACGTCAGGTCCTCAGCACCAGCTCTCCAAATCCCGTCCTACAAGGGTGCAGTACTTGCCAGCGTAGGCACAGGCAGTAAGTAGCTCTTTAGAGCCATGACAGCCACAGAGCTTTCAGGAGCTTTTCTCAGGACAAATGGAAATGTCTTTTTGTCTTCTGCAGTATTAAAGCTGCCAGTTACCCTCTGCATACAGGGTAGCCCAGGATTGTGTTGACTTTTTAACAAATTTGCTGTTGGTTTTTTGTCCGCATATCCGGTACCAAAGAGGACCTATTTCAGCTATGGGTAAAGGAAGGGCAATACATTTGAGATGTGGATTTAGGATGAACAAATCTGTCCTGCATTTTAAAACCAATGTGTATACACAGTCTGATAAGACCAATTCCTACACCTTCTGCTTTCTAAGAAATATTTTCTCTACTGAATAGAGTTGGAAGAGAATCAGATCTTTGCTTCATATTCTGTGAATTCAGAGCTTCCTACCTTTTGGTGACACCATAAATTTCTTCTATAATAACCTGAAGAACAGCTCGATAAAACAATGATTCTGTAGGTAGCTGCAAAAAATTTTACAATGGAGAGGGTTTAAAATTGGCATTGAAATTAAGATCAGAGGAACAAAACCAGTATTGGCTTCCTTAGCTACTTATTGGCTTGTATTCTTTCCAATCAGTCATAACAGGTTTACGAGGACTATCTACTAATGTTCTTGCCTACGGTTAAAATTACATTTTTGGGTCAGATTCTAACATAACCATGAATGCAAGAAAAAACCAAAGAATCCCAAACTCTGAAGTTCAAAGGTTGGCAGAGGGGAAAAGAACAGAGGAAAAATGTACTGATAATGATCCAAATTCTACCATGCAAAATAAATATAACGATTTACCTAAGCTGTTTTAAAGCCAAAAGGAGCAATTCGCTAGCTGAATCATCATACAACTGTAGTCTGAACCATGCAGCAAGGACTATGTCCATAACACCAGAATACACTGAAAACTTCATTTCTTTGTGTATGAAAGATCTGTTAGCATAAAAATAATTAATCCTTGCCAATTAAAAATTCACAGCAAAATGCATTTACAGTAAAAGACTACTGAGGTCAATGAGCTTATATACAGAAAGAAGAGATCCCCTTGCCTTTTAAATATTTGCACAGTTGGTGTCAACCAAGATAACTTGCACAATAATATTTCAAAGTATTCACAGGGAAAAAATATACAGTAATTTAAAATGAGAATGATGATGTTCCTAACAGGTTTAAGCTTTTCTCACAATTTCTATTTTTACATCAGTTGATAAAACACTGATCCAAACCAGGGATATCAGAAGGACATTTGTATTGAATTTATGCATTAGCTGAAAGATAGTGAAAGAAGTTAGGAAGGGTAGGTTAATGCCTTAAATTTTAAGCTGTCCTTTTTTTCCAGACTCTTAACAGTCAAAGGAAAACAGATTCACTAAGTACAATCTCAGAAATAAAAATGCAATTTCATGATGACACGTGCTATCTATCAGGATTTCATGTAGTATATGCTAGTATTTCAGATTCCAGAAATGCAGAAGTTCAATAAAAGGTCACGGATTAAGAGCATTCAAGAGGAAAAAACACATTTTATCTTAGAATGACTAAAATAAACAATATTACTTACCATTTGGCCAACTGCAACTCTCTCCAAAGCCTTTAAGAGTGAAGGAATTAAATTGCTGATATGTTTATTCTTTATCAGGACATTTTATAAACACATTGTATAAAAGACAGAGGAGACGACATTTTAAAATATTAATGGTGTGACATAACATGAGCTTGCACACTTTGAAGTGTTAGTACCTTTAGGGACTCATAATCAGCTCATTCCTGTTATTTTGGTTTATTTATAGGAGAAGCAATGATAACCAACTGTATGGAAATAGATGCATGCAAAATTTGTGCTTCTTAGTATGGTAAAAGAATTTCAGAGGATTACTGTGTGTGAGAGCACTAAAAAGAAATGCATTTGTCTTAAGCCTCTTCCTGCTG
>NW_010414746.1:3190-10729 GCF_000710305.1 Buceros rhinoceros silvestris
CCTGCTGAAATACAAATAATTCACTTTGCATATTCAACTATTTGAAAGTAAGTATTAGCTCAATATACTATGTCTTTAAACAGTTTTAGTCTCTAGAATTCAGATTAATTGAACTTCCTTATGTAAAATTAAAAAAAAAAAAAAACTCCAGAGAGACTGAAGTTTAAAATACTGTTCCGTATCTTTCACTAGATTCTTCATACCATAAATCTTGATGTAGGTGTGAGAGTACTTGATTTTTATGATCCATAGTGATGAAGCATGACAATTAATTAAAAGCACGGAATATTTTTCCACAGTTGAAAAGATATTGTGCATATAAAAATTTCAGCTGAGTATTAAAGATCGTAATAGAAATGAAGACAAAAATTCAGCAAATTATCTGAAACTACAACAAATTATATAGCAAACCAAAAATGTGTCACCACTTACAGGTCATCCCCAAACTCCACTAGAGTCAGTAAGACTGCTTGTCTCTGAATCACCCACTTCTTCTTCTAGTTGTAGAACTGATCTTATATTTCAGAGTGTTCTTCAAACATGGTCCAAGCGTTGCAGTTCCTCCATTCATGGCTTTGGCCAACTATTAGGTTTGACTTCTGCTGTGTAAGCTATTGCTCTCATACCAGCATATATCTGCTGCTGCTTAGAAAATGGATGTGGCTTCTAACATGTATTGTAAGGGTCTGAAACTGCAACTCCCATCCAGAACCTTTGGCCTTTGGCACCTTAACCAATCTGTATGATATCTAATAATGAATATCAGCAATAATGCTGAGTGTCATTGCTCAGCAGACTCAGTTTCCCCTAGCCAGCTGTTACGCCTAGGAAGATGGGTCCCTAGCTTGCACTGTGCTGTTTCTCTTGTACTTTTTAAAAGACAAGTAAAATCCTAGTCAAGAAAAAAGCGTAGAGAATTACAAACCTAACAGTAGAAGCACCTAGTGACACAGGAGAACTCTTTGCCTTTCATGAGTGTTTAAAGAAAAAGTTTTTAACTGCCAAATGCCTGTGATTTCTGTGAAATCTAAAATAGATATATATGGCACGATCAGTACTGTCTCTTGGGGGTCATTTGCTTACAAAATTTATCTTCCTTCCATTGTTGAAAAACAGCCCGAGCCTTTTCTTTCCAAAAGAAATGGAGTGGGAAATAGCTAATGTGTCAGCTGAGGAAAGATTGGTATTGTATGACACTGACAAGAAAAAGAGAAAAGGCAAATCCCTTTTAGAAAGCACCTTCTGTGATGTTTTACAGCAACATCTCTAAAATGAACATTTTTTTTTCTTCTACCTTGCCAAGGGCAACACATTTAAGCTTTGTGAATGCTAAACAACTGTCCTCCTATACTTTCTCCTGACAGCATTTAATTATCGTGTTAGTTCAAGTTTACATAACCTCGATACATTAGCCTATACTGAGTCTTTAGCCCGCACTGTTCTCCGTAACAGAGGTACAGAGATAGCAGCAGAGGCTAGCCAGAACCTGATATGATTCATCTTGATACCAGAAATTAAAAGTTAACAGAGGAAAGGAATAGTGGGCTTCTAACTGAAACAGTGGTTGAAATTTTTGGTATCTATCTGTTTTTTCAAATTAGACAACAGTTCATCATCCTGTCTTGATGAGGTTAGGTCTTTGAAAACACTTAATCTCCTGGTGCAATGTTAAAAAGATGTTTGCAGTCTCTTAAGCCACATGTATTTTCGAGCTTTTCTAGTTTTTGGAATAGGCAGGTTTGTTTAGGTTTTAAACAGTCAGAACATTCAATATTATGAATCATGAAGGCGTTGAGGGAGTTACTGATTACAATCCTTCTACAATTACTGTGTTCCCCCCTAAGTCCTTGGCCAGGAACTATTACCCTCAGGGGTTACCTCGTATAGGTTTCAACAAAGGTTTGGCCTTTCTGCCCACTCTTACAATACATTTCTGTCAATAGTAATTTTTTCATGCCTTCAGCAAGTATAAAATATATAAAGCTGGAAAGTCAATATTACTTTTTTAAAAAATATAATTCATCATGTTTACAACACTAATGATGGTATTCTGTAGAGTCTTGGATTAAAGTCATGGGTTTAGGATTAGAAGCCAAAACCAATGAATCCTATAACATCTGGATAAAGCTCTCAGTAGGAAAAATGAAGGGGACTCATACCAAGCAAGCTGACATTCTAGCATTGCGACCACAGCACCAGCCCCTGTCCTTCAAGTACTGACACATGGGAAATCCCCACACTTCCTCTGGGCATTCTGCAAAATGGAGAGAAAAAAAAAATTGGCACAGCATTCATGGGCTTTTTTTCACTTACAGAATGCATAATATATTGAGCGAGACGAACAGTAGTTAATGGTAGCAGAAACACTTAACTCCACTAGTCCAGTACCAAACCCCATGCTAGTGCTATGAAAAACGCATTTTCCCCATAACAGACGGGTTTGTTTTATGCTGAATTTCTGACAGTTTCACATTTTCCAAAGCACTTTTAACTGAGTGTCTTCTATGAAAATCCACCAAAAAAAAGTTCCAGGGACAAGAGAAGAGTTTGCAAATACTCATGGCACCCCATGTCATGCCAGGAGTCACAAGATATAAGCTGGGCAGTCACTCAGTGTAGCAGCGCTTCAGTATCACTTCTCGCTGGGTTCTTCTTCTATTATAAACATCTTTCAAACATCATACAGAACAATGTGTATTTGTTTATTTCAGTTCTGAAGGCCCAGGCTTTGCTGCAAGGCAGAATGTTTGTTTTCCAGAAAAGAGCAGCTGTAAAGGCTCTTGCTGTTTCTTCAAAACACGGAGAAGCATTTGCATGACAATCTGTGCTCTGTTTGTTTCAGTATCATTAATATTTTGAATAACAATACAATTATTCATGTTTAACACTAATGCAAATGTGAAAAAAACTAAAGTACAGGGAATACTTTACAGATGTACATAAACCCCAGTTTTAAATGTAGACAAACTCTACAATGTTTTGAATTTTCATTAGCACATTTGTCAGCTGATTTTTTAGAATGTTGAATATGAAACTACATTCTTTAAAAAAAAAACAACCGAAAAACAAATTGGCTAGGATCCTGGCTCTTTAGCGTAGAAAGATGACTCGGGTATATTTAAAGATAAATCATGTAATGGGGTTAAAAAAAGGACAGCAAAAACACTGCTTTTCAAATTTACCAGCAGTCTGAGATACAAAAGTGTAAGTATAATTCATTTCATGGAAGTTAAGCAAAGAAAAAGGGAAATAGAAAACAGCAAAAGCCCTCGGTGTTCTAGCAGTAGTCCCCAGTCCTTACTGATCTCTAGAGAGTAACAGCAAACATAACCTTCTGCAGGCAACCTCACGATTTGCTCCCCTTTTATCCCTACAAATGTCAGAGGCTCTTAGGGTATGAATACTGGTTTGAGGACCATGAATTAAGACTAGGATTTTAATTCTGGATAATAAGCAGAAAATTCCTTTAGATATGAAGATGAAATTTGACAAAACATGTTGCAACTGGAATAAGCACTAGGAACATACTAAGAATTTGTAAATGCCTTACGACAAGCTATAAAACATTAATTAACTTCAAGTCTAATGATAGAGTACATGGAATAAAATGGAATATTGCTACTGTGTTCCTACTGATAGAAAGAACTTATTAAATATATTTTTTCCAAAGGAAACAATGACTGCTAGGGCTCCTACTGTATGATTCACACTAATAAGTCTTCTTAATACATATGTTAAAATGTTTAAAAATAAAAACTTGCAAGCTGAGTTAGAAAGATGAAATCATTGATCTTTTTCAAGCAAACTCTTCTGATTTACACCCTGTCTTCTAGGCAAACTAATCATTCATGCAAGTTAATGTAGCTACCTGCTAGACTACAATCTTAATATTAGTGCACTCTATTCATGAATAATTCTGAAGAATTTATGACACCTTTGAAAAAGATAACCAGGTAAAGCACCATCTTCATTTATATTATTGAAACTGTAAAGCAGGAAAAAGGAAAGGGAAACTAATGCTCTAACTTAGAAATTTTTGTGTATATCCAAAGTTGACCATATACCTACAACATTGCCTTGAGTCCTATTTTTCCATATACAGTCCACTCTCCACTGCTGATTAAAAACTAAAATTGTAGAAGAATATAGTTCTATAAAGTTCATATATTTATTAGCTACATTTTTAAAACCTGGCAATTCTTTTAATGCCTGCCACTATTTTCTTATATAATATAATATACTTATATACTTAATATTATATAGCTCACTAATTATCTTACTGTGTTGCTATCTGCCAACACAACAGCTGTTCTAAGCTGTACAAATCTCCAAAAACATTTGAACAACATTGTAAGTATGGGTAGCCTGTGGAAGACTTCACAGAAAACAGCCCAAGTGTTCCACAGTGCATGAAGCAACCATTATCATTCCGTACAGAGAGGCCAATCAGACAAAATTCCTTCCATTAAAAGTTAACAAGATGGGGAATTCTAGATAATCATTTTATGAGCTCAGCTGAAGCTATGCTGCGGTATAATCCTAGAACCTATTAGTCAAAGAGCTAAAACTTTACCTCTAAGCTAACCTCTTAAAAAGACCAACTCATATGCTTAATAAAACAAATTGCTGCAATATTGCACCAAACTAAATCATTGGGGAAAAAAATTCTGTTATGTTCTACAACAAAATCCATAAACCATTATTTGAACGTGGATCACTTACAGAGGAGGAGAATATAGGAAACATGATAGAGTTAAAGCAGCATCACGAACAACATGAGTGGTTGTGGATGCCCCATCCCTGGAAGTGTTCAAGGTCAGGCTGGATGGGTCTTTAGCAACCTGATCTAGTGGAAGGTGTCCCTGCCCATGGCAGAAGGGTTGGAACTAGAAGATCTTTAAGGTCCCTTCCAACGCAAACCATTCTATGATTCTACAAAATTTACAAGTTGTATCCTAGTTTAGCTTTGTGGATCAGGTTGATTCTTTGGAAGCCCACACAAATAAAATGTCGATTAAGGTAGCCTGAAGATACTTGCTTTTATTGTTTACTGTCCCCATAAATTGAATACAGCTGGTAAAAGGTTTAAGACAAAGTGTAAATTACACAGAAAGGTATAATGTTGAAAAAAATTGAAAAGAACAAAAATAGAAAAGAATATTTCCAGCTACTAGCTAAGGAACAAATTCCTATTATTTCCCTCTGACTGAATTTAGTAACATTCATAGTTTCATAGAATAGTTGTTTAAATGTATATATACATGTATACATTTAAATGTATACATTTAAACAAACTATTCAAGTACTTACCATTCTTTTTTTTTTGTAGTGAAGAATGTTTTCCTGGTAGCCATAACATCACCTGTCCTGGAAGAATTTTAATAGGAACTTTCAAAATTTCCACCATTTCCATTACAATTTTTTTCATCTCTTTTGAAAAACAAAGGAACTTTATGGATCTTAAAACATAGGTGGGAGAATCCTTTCACATATTTGCATACTTTGAGCAATCCTTCAATGGATTTACTAACTCTTCCTGTGACCACACAGATGTTTCATGACTAACCCTTCAGCAGCTAATTTCTCACAGACCTCTAGCAGGTAGAAATGTTACGAGTTTTGAAGAGTCTATACTATATGGAGAAGCTGTCTTTGCTTTATTACATGAAATCCTGAGGAGGAGATTAACACTAGGGGAAACAAATGGAAATATATCCAGATGCCAGCCACTACTGAAAAATATTCATAGAATTTTTCACTCAGCAGTGTCTAGCAAAGGAGAATACAAAGCCTTATGTCTATATTGGTAAAACATTTTAAATTTAAGTAAATGTAATGTCTCATAATTTATCACCAACTGAACAAGACTAGATTTTATATAAAGTATGTCAGATTACCTTCCCAGTTCTTCTGGGATCCGAATACTACTATTGTTTTTTACATTTTGTCAGAAACAAGCTCTTATTTCTTAACTTAGTCCTGGAAGACATATGTTATTTCCTGTCCTCTAATTACATAGACTTATTTGTAAGATCTTCAGTAAATTGCTCTTAAGTTTGGTAGAGGAATTGGAATACCATTTTGTGTAATATTTGGAATACTGCAATTATAGTGGCATATACCATTTAGAGCAGCTGTTCTACTTTGAACTTTGTAAAGGATTTTCTCCCTTTCTATTCAACTTCCAAATAAAAAAAGATGGGAATACATATGGACAACTAGTACACTAAAGCATTACACTGAGCAATAAAAAAGTATAAATCACAAAAAATATATATTCATAATATAGATCAACTATGACTACCCTCATGATGATTTAATTACGTCTGGACACAGAGAAAAGCTTCAGGTGAGCCTTATTGCTGTTACCATCCTATTCTCAGATCCATTAAGACTCTTACTGGCTCAGCAGTTTTTCAAAGAAATTTTTTAAAGAGTTGTTTAACTAACAAAACAATTAAGTGTAGCTAGGAAACAGGATTTCCAAAATACAGAACACTGAATGCTTTCTATTTATGTTTCCTTTTTTGGTAGTTATAGAAAAAAAACCTGCAGTAGAAGGATTTTACCGTCTAATCGTTTTGTATGTGCACAGAGGTTTCCAAGGAAGTTCAAGAGCATGGGACAAGCTTCTCCACTATCATTACTATTAGGTCTTCAATAGTTCTTAATCTCTAAACAAGATACTACAATTTCTAGTGTTGATAACATTTAAAATTTTCTTCACACAACTTTACAGCACTATATAGTTTCTATGAAACAACAGGACCAAAGCTTGAGTAGGGTTCCATGCGGTCTTGCAGTTTCTTGCTTGTCTTCCTTTGCCAGCATTTCATGAAAACGTATTTGCACTTACACTTTTTTTTACTTTCTTGCAAATCCTGACTGCTCTGAACTGCAGTTCCCAATATAACAACTAATGTATTATGTTTCCTGCTTTACCTTTTGGAAGAGATGGTTTTATTCAAGTAATGTATTGAACACTATTTGTTAAACTCATCCTGGAAGAAACAATCCAAGTCTTATCACAGAACAATGCTTATCCCAATGGTTAATGGATAATTTATGAAAACAAAAAAAAATCAGGGTTTTGTTTCACTTTTGTGGTATGGTATAGATTACTATAATGTCTGTTTTGAAATTTTTCATCTACTCTAAAAAAAAAGTAGGACAAATAACCTATGAAAATGGCAAAATACTGTTAAATAGAGGATTCCGATTTTCTTGAAATGCACTTTTTCTATTCTCATTTTAGAATTTTAAGATTTTCTTCTCTACACATAATGATAACAGAAGAGATCTATTTTCCAGTAATTGATTGCAAATAGCATGTGGCAAAGAGAAGGCAGAAATATTCTTTTAGCACACAAGCTGAAGTTCCCACTCTACTCATTGTACTTTAAGAAATCATACTCTCCTTAGAAAAACAAGCATTGCTTATTTCATTCCTAAAGCTTATATATACATACGCAATTTATTATTGAAGTGTTGTGAAACACCAGTATCTCAAATTTTTCAGCATGAGAACATAAGTTCAAG
>NW_010414746.1:10808-26204 GCF_000710305.1 Buceros rhinoceros silvestris
GGAAAGAGAGCTTATTCTAATTTAATACAGTTATGCTGATAGTATGCCTACAACTAGTGCTGTATGAAACTACTCACACAGTATTTTTTAGTGACACGTATCTTAAACTTCCTTTAAAAACTACCATTAAGATTGAAATCAGCTTCTGTATTGAACTTTGCCTACCATTTTTTGCAGTTTATTTTAATACAGAAATGTATTAATGATTTGAAATGGTAATATTAAAATGTAATATTAAGAATTTTAAGTGTATTTCAAAATGGTATAAGTTTTATCAGTAGTTCCTAAAAATACCCTTCAGAGAGTTATCACTGCAGTGTAAGCTTGTCAGTTCTAAATGCTTAAATATATCTTTGTCTCTTACTACTTAAAAATTGCATTGGATAAAGACACCTACACCTATATGTATTTCTGATGTATGGTCAATATCAGTCCACGTAAAATATTGCATGTAGCAATGTAATCAGTTAAAGGTAGAGGTATTCCTAAGAGAATTTCAATTTCCTTTTTATGTTTTCTTATTTTTTTTATTACATTAAAACAGTCACAATCTCCTACTATTATTTTGATATTAGCATCTATTTCAGCTGATGCCTTCCTTAGTGTCTCATCTTTGTGCATCCTCATAGTCTGTACCCCTAGTTTACAAATTCCACTACAGTTATGAAGTATAATTCCTACTTTGCCTCTCTACTCAGTGTATGATCTTGGTCTTTATGAAGGCAATTTCCACTGATTCATGGAGCTGTTTATCAAAGGGTTTATTAATTTTCTTTTTTTCCCCCCACTTTCTCAATTTCAAAGCACAAGAAATCTGGAGTTCAGAGACATATCAATTAAATTCAGTTGTATATTTGTACTTCACATCCAGAGTACTTGAGTGTCTATGATCTCTTTCTGTTATCATGAAAGAAAAAGAAAAACAAAGATGAAAATAAAAGAAATGCAAGACTCTGTGAAGGCTCCATTTTGAATCCCTCCTGGGCAGCTAGAGAATACTCAAGGCAAAAATGAGTGCCAGTCGGACAGAACAAGCACAACTGACTGAAGATCAGACACAGCTGTCAGCTTGAGGTAATTGTGCAAGGACTGCCAAGCACATTGAAAAAAGTCTCTGTATTAATCATGTACCTGTTGGCCAACAATGCTTCGGGATTCTCACTGAAGACAAGCAGATAAGGGTGGCTCCTAAATAATGGCACCTAGAAGTTGTACATGGCTGAATCCTGAAGGTTGGCACCAAGGTAAGAATAGGAATAAAGTTACCGACAGTTTTATGTTAGTACTGGCATTTCAGCAGAGGCCATAGTAAGGTAGGGAAGGATCTCCGTTCTCCTAGGCTCATTGCTATTTGGAAGGTCTTGAATGACTTACAGTCTAGACAAATCAGAGAAACAGAGTGAGGATGGACACAACAAGCTCAGTCTCAGAAGCAGCCCAGTGAAGAAGAAGCGTGGTCTCCCAGGAGAACACAGAGTTCATTCTAGTACTACCAACAGACTTAGGAACTGCCATAGAAGTTGAGGTTAGTAGCTGTGACAGGAAATTAAAATAAATTCTTCGCTAACTCTGTTTTAAAATGCTGGTTTTTAGACCTGTTACCTAAATCTAAGTACTTAGTGCTAGTTATATTAAAAATCAACAACAGAAACATGAAACTCCAACTCAAACACCAAGTGAATAAGAAATAAATATGGCCTTTGATCTGGACAGACATATAGTGTAATAAGTATTATGCCATTACCACTTATATGATGATTCAAGAGACATTAGCAATTTTCCATATGGACAAACCAAAATATTTACTATTGAAAACCCATTATATTCTGGTACTCAAAATTGTAACTATAATATTAAAAACTTTACATTTTTGTAAAGTGCTAATTACGGCTCTATTAACTGGAAAGTAAAATGACCCTTAACTGTTAAGTTAAATTAACTGTAAAAAAATCTCATCTTTACTAGTAAACACGGTGAATGTACAGCCTCTCTTTAGTACAAAAATAAAATGGACTTACAGGATACAAAATCCATAAACTGCCCTAACAATGTTAAGTTAAAGGAAGATTATTTTTATATAAACTCTTTATACTGTGATCAAATATTTTTCTCAATTTTTTTAATGTGTAAAAATTTGTTTTCATAGTCTGGACAATGGAATATCCTGCAGTTGCTTTTAATAAACTCCAAACAACAGGGAAATGAATTTCAACATTGCCAAAGGCTGTTTTATGCACTAGACTTGTCCACTTCTGTCACTTCAAGAAAAGTCCCACTGAAGCCAATTACCACCTTTTCATACCACTGGACATCTCTCATAGCACTCAGTTAGCAAGGTGTGACACAGATTTTAAAAAGTAAAAGAATTTATATCCTAAATCAGACAAATCCCATTTTGAAAGTAGGAGAAAGAGGTATAATATATGCATAGACACAAATACGTAACTATCCTTACATATCTTTTAATGTAGCCAGTAACATCAGTACTGTATTTTATACCCCCTACTTCTAATTGTCCTCATCCCACTCATCATTAACTGGCAAATTTATGCATTATCTTAGAGGAAATGGGTCTTCTGTAACAAAGATGGGATATGGCTATGTAAGACCGGTAGGAATGTACGATATAGGATTACTATAATACATCAGAAGTCTTCTGCATGACAAACCCTGTAACACCCAAGTTGGAATTACACTCAAAGATCACAGTGTACATAGATTTTTGTCACGAAGGCCTTGAAATTGCAATACTCAGTGCAGAATACTGTGCTTAAAAAGGAACACTGCTGAGGTCACCCAGATACTGCGAATTGTGTAACCTACTTATATGCTGTAGACTGAAGGATTAGAACATGCTCAATTGTGTATTTATGTTGACATCATGCTACAAAAATGTTTAAGATTTATCGTCACTTATCATCAATCGTCATCACTAAAACTGTGGAAGATACCTTAAATGACTTCACAGAAAATATATTTCAGGATATAGACAAAGTTCTCTAATTTCTGTATTTGAAAATGGCCTTTTCTTTGGAAAGAAAGCTTTTTCTGTCTAATTTCAGTTTGAAAGACCTTTTCTATTTGTTCTCCCTTGTCAAATACTGCAACGTGTTTATTTAGTTTGGTATAGAATGCACAATGTATGGGATTTTATGTTGAAACAATCCATATTTTTCTGTTTCAAAAAAGGTAAATAGACAATTATTTGATACTTTGTTTTTTCAAGAGACTATTATTACATTCCTGCAGATGTTACTGAAGTAAGTGGTATATTGAACATGTGTAGTTCATCATTTTCATGATATTTTGTTTCCAGAGAGTTCATGTTAGAGTCCTTAATAACTGCTGGAGAAACAGGCATTAGTTCACATACCATAAGCTCTTTGTTCTTGACAAACAAAGGCTGCGCTATGCACAGACTCTATTCTTACAGAAGTCAGGGAAGCAATTACCCTATTCAGACCGGCAGAAAATATACAGTGACACTGTGCCTCAACAATGTAATAATTACCACCATGCAAACAGGAGATTAATCTTGCTTACCAAGGATTTATAGCTTTAGTAATTCTTCTGCTCTCAATATAATCAGTCTTTTTGCACTTGATCTCAGTAATAGTCATTATAAAAAAGTGACTTTTTTTCTTCTCAGCTATGTAATTTTTATTATGTTCTAAATATTCTGACTCCATTTCAGAGCATGAAATTGTCAGGATATTATTCTGAATCTCCTTGAGAGAGCACAGCCTATTTAACTGTGTTCTGCATGGCGACAGAAGAAAAATGGTTATTAACAAACAATTTTCTGAGGTCAGTAGTGTAATTGGCACAAGCAAACAAAACATTTTTCTTTCAATGGTTATAAAAGTAAAAAATAAGTCTGTATGTTCTTAGATAGTAATTTGCATAGACCTCAGTTCTTTAATTTCAAATCTCTTTGACCTTTTGCAGATATCTGAGTATCTACAGGTTTTCTTATAAATAGATAGTAGTCATAGGACAACTATTGTGATAAAGCTATAAAAGATTGCTCAAGGAAAAAAAGATGGAAGAAAAGCTAAATGCATAGAAGGAACTGACCAGATGAAATATCTAAAACTGAAGGATCCCTAGAAGAATTTATAGAAAAGCACGAGTTGAAAACAGCAAAAAATTGCCAAGGCCATATGGCATTCATCCAAAAACTAAAACCAGGTTAAAACTGCCAAACTGCAGCGTGTAACATCTTGACTAAAACTCTTTGGTTCTATAGAATTGAAAAGGAAGTAATGTAATATTAATGCTTATAAAGAGCTCAAGAAGAGGTCCAGAGAGCTTCCAAACAGGAAGCCTCACCTTTACTTGCAGAGAAAGTATTTTAAAGAATAGAGTAATTGGATATATGAGCCAAAATAACATTCCTGGGAAGAGTCAATGTGACTTTCTTAAAGGGAAGTCATATCTCACAAACATATTGGAATTTCTTTTGAAGGCTTCAAGTAACACTTAGACAAGAAAGATAGAGTGGATTTCAAAATGGCATTCAATGAGACCATTAGAGAAACTATCAAAACACAGAACAAGATAAAAAGTATTCCTGTGGGGAAGTAATTGACAGAAACAAAGAATGGGAGTAAAATACCATTTTTCACAGAGAACAGAAATCACCAGCAAAGGCCTAAGGAGACTTGTGCTGGAACAGGTTGTTGATCAAATTCACAAATGACACAAAAAAAGTTAATAAAGAGTGGGACAAAGTTTGCTTATGATCCTAAGAGTAATAAAAATTAGAGCCATTTCTAACAAAAACGAGAGATGAAATAGCATATAAAATTCAATGTAGATGAAAGCGATCCAAATTGCAAAAAAATTATTAACTTTATAGAATGAATGGCTTTGAACTGAGAGCTGACAGTTTGATGAAAAGATCAGCTCCGTACTAAGAAAAGGGAAAAAAACAGTAAGAATGATTAAGAAAAAAACCCCAGAAAACACTATTATGCTACTATATAAATCCGTGCTGCACTTTAATTCTGTGTTTGGATTTGTTTTTCTCACCTCGGATAACAAGTAATACCACCCAAAAATGTGCAGAGAAGAGAAACAGGATTGTCATAAGTAAGGAACATTTTAATAACAGGAGCAAGTAATGCAAAAAATTAAAGCTGTAAAACAGATAAAAGGAGAATGGAAAATCTGTGAAATCACAAATGGGATGAAGAAAACCAATAAAGACAGATATGTACTGGCTTTTACAACCAAAATTTAGGGATATAAAAAACCTCCATGCAGTTACCAGCCATAACATAATTAAATGGAAATGCTTCTTCATACAACATGCAGTTGATTCCTTACTGTAGTATGCTATAGATGCTAAAAGTTACACACGTTCAAAGGTAACCTGAAGGATTCAAGGAATAAAAATCTGTAAGGGGTTATTTAACACAAATACACCACTTTGTTCCAAGAAGTTAACGAGCCAAAATATGCTGGAAGCAAAGAGAGTACTTGGGGGAAGAATTGCTGTGTGCTCCCTATGATTTTGTACTCTTCTACATAAGCTTGGTACTGGCCTCTGGGGAAGACAAGACATGGAGAAAGAGGAGCCTTCGATGTTAACAGATATAGCATGATTTCCACGTTTCTGTTACGGATATTGATGCCAGGCTGTATGCTTATTTTGTATCTTCATTCTACTTTGTTAGCAAATTATTATTTTATATAAAAATTTCATATACTGATGCCACATCTGTCAAAAGAAAAAAAGGCCTGAGAATGTGATATAAGTATTACAGACACTAAAACTATATTCTCAGGTCTACCGATGTGGCAGACAGTATGAAAGCAAGCTAATTCATTAACATATGAAACTGTACTTCGATAGCAAAGCAAAGAATTACAGATATTCATTACCTGTATTAGTGGAGACAGAAAGAAGTTTGCAAAATTTTCAGCTATTTCATGTATTTAAGTACCTTGCAATTCTCCATTAAATATGTTTCCAACATAAGATCATTAATATGATGAAAGTTTGGTGCTTATTTTAAACTTGGGACTATCTCCATGGATTTATGCCAACAAACTAATCAATGATCTGTTTCATAGTATGTTTCACTGATAAAAATAACACAGAAATGATGTCAACTTTTTCATTCCTCCACTAATATTAATGAAATGACAACAAATCTGTATTCAAAAGTGTTAAGCTTGGATCATAACCAAGGGTCAATTATTTATCTTTAGTGATTCTGAAATCCTAGAAGATTCATATTACAAAGTGAAACCGAAATTTTTTGTGCACTTTCCAGTACTAGGACAAAGACAGAATAATTCTTGAGTAAAAATTATTTAAGATGAATAAGTAATTCCTAATAATGATATGAAATTCTTTATAGCATCTTCTGATATTGTAATTAAATGGAATTAAATATCATTTTTCCTTCCCCTGAGATTTTTCAGCAGAAAATAATCTTTATTACCCTCATCAAAATCCTTCACACACGGCCTACTTCGTCTCTTTGTATAAACCGCCAAACTCAGTCACAGCATTACCGAAACATGAAAAGCCCAACTTGTTTCAGATCTTCCCTAACATCTATCTTCCATAACATTGTAGTATCTCAGACTACTTCTAGGATTCCAAACAAAGGAGAGGAACTACCTAAACTGACTTTTCCCTTCATTGGCAAGTCTAAATCTTCCTTGGCCAGGGACTTCATAGTTTCTCAAGTTTGTATTTTTCCTAAAAATCCTACCACTAAATGGGATTTTGCAGGGGGAGCAGGGGGCATTGGGGAAGAAAAATGTTGTTATTGACATGATTTTTGAAACCCAAACCCAGGGTATGCTTTAGTTAGTGAGCATTACTGAAACCTTCTCTTTCTCAATTATAATCTCTTACTGTGTATACACACACAAAATTGTCAATGTAAGATAGTTTCAGGTTTTAATATATTTTTGCTACATTTATTAGTGAAAAATACTTCACTAATTTAAATGGGTAATGATGTAATTTACTGGTTTTAATATTAATGTAGTCAATATTTTTTCAAGTTTCGTATTTTTTTCAGGATCAGTTTTGACAGAAAACATCTGGGTTGCAGTGACTAGTTAGCTCTGTCACAAATTCATGGAAATGTGCCCTGTGCAGCAATATCTAAAGATGCCTTGGAAAGGAAGTCAAGCTTTTTGATCTCTTGCTTGGAAGTATTTTCCTGTGTTGCCATAGTATCAGTGATAGCTATTTTAAGGCATTGGCAGTAGAATATCTTTGAAAATATAACTAGGCAACACATAAATCATCTGTACTCTAATACTTCTAAAACAGTGACTAATCTTTCCATACTTCAGTACAATGGAGTGATAGGAAGCCGTTATGTTTCTGTAAGGAAACCATTAGAAAATTTAGTTTTGAAGTTTTTGACCACTGAATCCACCTTATTCGAGGCCTTTTCAATTTTCACAAAACTAATGTAACATACTCTATGAGAACTTTGACTACCCTTCGCATCCTTTTCAGTTCCTTCAATTATGCTCACTAGGTTTTAAAAGTTAGAGCTTAATAAGCATAATCAAAGTTTGTATTTATGTAACTTGAGAGTTCAAGGCAATTCTTCTGCAAAAGGTTTGCTGGCTTCTTCCAGAGTGTGTTATCGAAAAGCTATTCTCCACAGCTTCCAGAACAGTTCTAGAATTCCTCTGCTCAGCATGTGTCCTCCTCCTCGAGCAGTGTGACCTGCTATTGGAAATCCTTAAAAAAGCTGGAGTTCACAATTTGCAGTAGTCAAGCTAACACTGAAAAGGGTTTCTATCATTGAAACTATCTATAAAACATCTGTGTCTTAATTCGAATTATGAAATACTTATAAATAAGTAGCTCCTTAGCAATAGCAATGTTCATGTGTTTTTTCCTCAAAAGAGGATATCATATTGAAGAATTTCACTGGTTTCTAGACTAGTACCGATATATTTATTCGTACAGAGGAAGGATTGAATAATGGCTCACTGTAAATAGGTTTATGTAAAAAGTCTCTAATAAATAGTAAAATCATTACTACTCTGTAACAGTGAAGAAAACCCCCAAAGGAATCAATTATACTAATGGCTGAGTACATTTTATCCATAGATTAATGTCTGTATAAACAGCCAATTCTCCTTAGAGAAAGTCAAACTATTTAGAATTTTCCAAGAGTTGTCATAATATTCCTTATTAACTGAAATTTAGTATTTGGTACTGCTTACAACACCAGTGAAATGTAAAAACAGGTGTTAGAAGTCACTGGCTTTAACTTTTTTTAATTGAACTGAAATTTGACGTTACACTGCACCTCTTGGTTGCTGCAGTTACTAATAAATCAAGACAAAGGCTTTCTCATCTTAAGTGTTCAAAATTATTCCCAGCATAATTGGAAATGTGGTCCCATTACAAAAATCTCCAGATGAATTTAGCTTATTTATAGACACCTAGAAAACCGCTGTGTACTGATTGCAATATTCAAGACTGTGCCTACTAGCATCTACCTACTGTCATGAGAAATGCTCCAAAAGCAGGTCCAATGGCAAACTGAATCTTGCAATATCTTTACTATTTTCGGAATGTATAAGAAATGTAAGGCATTACTGCCCGTAGTCAGCTCCTCAGAGACAATCCCCCCCCCAACTTCTGATAATCAAGATGATTCAATAGCACACCAAAAGTAGCATAGTCACCACCTTCGACTTATAAACACTGTGTTAGGCATCAAAACAAGTAAAATTTCTTCCCATGAATATCAGTTAATTCCAGTTAATATGAAGTGACAAAGCAATTTTTCACTGGCCTCAAGCAAGACTGATGTTGCTATTAAATAAAACTTAACTGCTGAACAACATACAACCCAGTCATCTCAAGTTATGGGGACCATCAGTCCACATGAGCTTTTTTGTGAGCTGCCACACCTACTTCAACTAGGCTTATGAAAACAACTATCTGCATTAAAGAGGCAGGAAAGATGGAAAGTGTGCTGCTTTGGGGGAAAGAGCTTCGAGGTATTCTTGTCTCAACCTCACCCTCAAGGGTGTGCAACTCAAGAAAATAATAGAAAAAAGCTTTCAAACTGGGAAAAAAAATACAAGATAGAACAATGACATTTTAAAAACACATTTTAAAAAACTTCCAAGCCTCAAAGCCACTAAGTCAAGATATGTATACATGTCTGCTTTATAAGAGAACCTCCTACTGTGTCCTGTGGGCAAGCCCTTGCTTACTGGACTGATTTCAAACAAATAAGTCATTTCCTGTGTTTCAGCAAATTCTGCCCAATTCTCTCTGCTTCTTAGGAAGATTTTCTATCCCTCACAGCAGAGACCTAGCTCTAAGACTGCATCCAGACTCAAACTGGTCTCTCCACAAAAGGCTTCTCCAGGTCTCTGCAATATGTGGTTGATGCCTAGATTAGCCAGTAGCTACCCAGATGAGCTCAATGTCAGAGCCCGGGCAAGCAAAGGACTGCCTACAGGAAAGATTATATTGGCTCAGGGACCACATAAACAAAATGGAAGTACACAAGTGTATGTGACCAGATGAGATGCATTTCAGGAAGCTGAAGCAACTGGTTGGTGTCACACGAAGGCCACACTGTCATCTCTGAAAGGTCACATCCATCAAGGGAAGTTCCTGATGACAGGATAAAGGCAAATATCATGCCCATCTTCAGTCTACCTTCAGTTCTCTATAAGCTCATGGAGCAAGTTTTACTGGAAACCATGCCCAGGCCCATAAAGAACAAGAAGGAGACTGATAATAGCTGTCAGGAATTTACCAGGTACGGACAAACTTTATTGCCTTCTATGATGCAGTGGCTGGCTCCATGAACTAGGGGAGAGCATAGTCATAGTTTACCTTGACTGTAGTGAGCCTTTCACCAAGGTTTCTCTAGTATCTTTACAGACAAATTAGAAAGATATGACTCTAAGGTGGACTCTAAGGTGGGTAGAAAATTGATAGGACTGCAAAGCTTAACAGTGAAGCCTGCAGGTTAAGGAACATGATTATTCTCCCTTTTTAGCACTTGTGAGTGTCTTATCATCCTCTAGAGGTTTTGTCAGTTTGAAATCCATGCATAGGAAGTGTAGACACAAGTTATAGTCCTAATTCTTTTCCATTTTCCCTTTGAAGAAATTTTGGCTCTTAGACATTGTTGGTCCTTCTGCTCTTATCCCTCTACTGTGCGTTCACGAACAAGCCATATAATAGATGGTTTTTTTAGGGGAATACAACAGCATTGTGCAATTTAGAATATGTACCCTCATAGTAGTAGTGAAAAAAAAAATCAATTTTTTTGAGCGCCACTGGAACTACTTACGTGTACTTTCACCAAAAAAGAATACTGTAATTTCCTTTTGTTCTGCCTAAAGGTTCTTCTTTCAGAATAATTTTTATCTTTCAAGTTGAGAAAAATCAATCAGCTAGAAATTCCAACATGCAGTTTGGCTTTATTTCCATACTGCTATGAAATGGCAGTATCCCTTAGCACTGCGCATGTACATCTGTTTGAACTTACAATTATAACAACACCTGATCCTTTATTTGCTATAATTTAGTAAAGCCTTATACACTGGTCTGGAAAAAGTAATCCTACAGACAGAACAGGAATGTCCTCATTGCTATAATAAGAAACAACCAAATGTTTCAGACACACAAACTTAATGACAAGTGCCTGAAAAGTTCATTTTTAAAAACTCTAATGTAAAAGGAATTTCATGTGTTTACTAGCCACATTTCTGTAACTTAGAAATTTCAAATGTACTTTCTTTGGTTTGGGGTGATAATGAAGTATTGTGAAACAACTGAAACTAATACACTGCAAAACCTCTTAAAATTGTTGCAGAGCAAGATAGAAACAACACAAAAAGATCATTAAAGCAAGCAAGAGCTGGCATGTGATGGTTGGTCTGGAGCTGTGCCTTAGCTGCCTGAACAGCCAACTGTTAAAGAGCAGCTGGGTTCCACCTGCCTTTCTGTCCATGAAGTTCCCTGAAAGCTGAAATAAACTTTTTCAATCCATCCATCTCTCAGATTCAGTTGACATGATGAGGAGATTCAAGGACTGTCAGTGATGTAGACAGCTCAGCTACACACCACCTGTCTCAGGAGAGCCAGCTACTAAATGTTTTTCACTATGCAGAATATACCTTTCATTTAAAGATAACGACTTTCTCTTCAAAATGAAAAACCTCATATTTGAAGGAAAATTTGCCTGTAGTGTGAATCCCCAAATAATTTTCAGGTTGTCTTCTTGAAGAAAATGGTTATATATGTACTGTTCCATAAATGTTTGAAACTGGCAATGCCCCAGAACACAGCACTCAGACGAGTGTTTTTTTGAGTAATAACTTACATTACAAGGACTTAATTCCGTTCATCATTGTATATGTACAACTGAACTTAAATGGATGTTGCATGCAGACAGCCAAGGGCAAAATCTGGTGCAAAATATTTCAAAAGGATGGAAACATATTGGACTAAAAAAGCCTCCACATTTTACAAGGGAAGTAATGGACTAAAACCAGCTGCATTCATAACTACATAAAACCACTCTGCATTAATGTCCCTAATTTCAGTAAGAATATTAGAAATATTGGCTGACAGAAAAGCTACAGGGCATCCGGCAGCGAGTGACCCACATCATGTAATTAAAACTGGTACTACATAAGCCACTGGAAAGGAAAAAACACAAGGAGGTTATTAATTAAAAGGTATAATACTCTCAACATGCAAACTGGCAGCCACAAGTTAAGCTCAGAAGAATTACCTTCTTGGTTTTCAAACTGTTCTGACAATAGATGATAGCAGCAGCCCACACTGCAAACTGCTTTGATTTCAGGCTTGGCAGTAAAAATCCGTAGTGTATTTGCAGCAAGATCTCCACAGGTATGTAGACCCACCATCATACAGTCCTAAGAAGAAAAAGAAAAAATAAAAAAGGCAGCAATAAAGCATCTCCCTCTTCAGCTGAAAGATCGTGAATAACAAACACCAAAACCCAAACATGCTGCAAATGGTTAATGAGCTGTATGGTTTAACATCATAACTCCATGAGGACTCCTGCTGTTCTGTTCGAGAATTTCTCAATGCACAACAAAAGCTCTTCAGTGCTAAGAAAACATGGTGCATTGTCTCAGTGGAGAGACAGACTGCTCATCACTTTGTTCAGGTAAGGAACCACACAGCTCTGCGCGCCACCCTCACTGGCCGTGAGGAAGCAGAACTTCAAGACTACAAACAGCAGCTGGTTTACCTGCATGGAAGTGAACACCTACGTGGTAACCGGACATGGGCCGTTTTCTCGTCTTTCCTAGCTTTCCTGTTACTGGTAGTACTAGCACTGCCACTTCCTTTTCTTACTTTGGATTTACTGCTGTAAATCTGGCTGGACCTATCTGCTCTTCCCTTTCCTCTGTTTTTTAATCCTTCCTGTACCACTTCTCACCTTCCACTTTGTGCTGCTGCTCTGTGCTTGCTTTCTCCTTATAGTAGGAACCACAAATTTTAGGTGGCAAAAGATCAGTTTCAGTCCAGCTTAATTTTTAAAGACTGATTTTCCTATCAGTCAGCTTCAGCTCACCATTCCACAAAGCTTTTATTTCCACACGCAATTACAGAAACAGTGGAACAAGACTAATGTTTGGAAGCTACAGGAAGATGTACACTTGCAAGCGCAGCATTTAAACCCCAGGATGGGAAAAGTTAAGAGAGATTCTTTCAGGAGGAAGCTAGTGGAAGGCGGCTGCTATGTGCAAGATAGAGGAAACACATTACAATGTTCAAAAGCTCTGAACAATACAAGGGCAGCCTGTCTGTGTCAGGTACAATTCTGGACCATCATTGACTTCAGTGAGGTTGCCTGGCTATAAATGAAAGTACTTTCTGGATTGTTGGCTTGAGTGTAGCAAAATTTGATATCTCAATACTAGTCCTGGGCTATATACAAACATGCTTTTCTACACATTTATTTAATCAGTTGATTAATTTCAAAACTTACGGTATAAACCAGTAAATATTAATTTTCCCCATTTCCCCATTTGTCTCCAGATTAGGAAAATTTGAGAAAAAAACCCCAATTTATGGTTACAATAAAAATTGTAAATGCTTGTAAAACTATTTATAGAAAATATTTAATTTGTAAAAATTTTAAAAATTTAAAAAAGTAAATAATTTCACATTTCTAAGGTTTTTAATTACATGCATTCATCACACATAATGTGCAGTTTGGTTATTATTATTTTTTAACACAATGAAACTTTTACCTTTTCTGACAATAATTTTTTTTATAAAGAAAGGCAGTGATATATTTCTTCTGCCTTTTACATCATATGAATTACGTGCTAAGAGGATGGAAAATCCAACTGTGCCAATGTAAAGGCATATGCTTCATCAGCAAACCCTGCTGCTCAGGGTGTCTTCTGCAGACAGTCATGAGCTTGCTTCACACATTTTCAGATACTCACTAGGATTTATCAGCTCAAGTTATAGGGCCGTAAGCACAGACCTATGGTCTTGAGTCAGAGATTAATGACACCCTTGCACATAATAGTTCAGTAGCTCCTGAATACAGACAACTTTTATCTCTCCGTAAAAGACTGACTCTATCTACCCAATCATTGTACATTATACATTAAAAAGCCATACAGCTTTAGACAGTTGTCACTGCCCTTGAGCAGCTGAGCTTGGGCTTGTTTGTGTAGATACAATTCCTGCCAGCTGTGAAAGAATGAATTTAAAGTAACTCTGAAAAGTCAAAATATAAATGCTGCCAAAGTTTAATTGAAATTACAAAATTATAATACTTAAAAAATAAGAAATTTCATGAAAATTGAAATTCCAGTGCTTAATATATCCATCTACCTGGTAAATACAATTCTTTACATAGTAATTAGATGTTATCTATAACCACAATTGTAGAATATCCAAATGTGCTAATATGTAGGCTGTTAACTTTGAGAACTGATTATTATCTATCCCATAAATTCCAAAGGCTGCTTTACGTATTCAAAATAATGCACACACATGCACTAAAACAGAAAAACAGCTGCCAGACATACTTCTGATAATTGGTTGAAAAAACATTATTGGGCTAGAATATTAATTTACAACACTGACAGCACGCTACGTACATTCAGCAAACAGCATGTACATAAGGGCAATATAAAGACAATGGACAATCTACTTCAAATATTAGTAAAACAACCTCCAGATCTGTTATGATGTCGCTGAGTTCTGTATCTGCAGTGATGCAAGAGGTCAATGGAAAATATAGGTTTGATTCACTTGACTTGCTCGCTTTAGCCTTGAGAGATGCCATTTTTCTCTGTGCCTTTTCCTCTTCACGAAGTTCCCGACAGTTACACTGACATGAAGAAAAAACTTCTACAGCATCAGCAGGCAGAACATTTAGAATAGCAAGAACTTCTTCAGAAAGTTTGTTCTCATCAGACTGTGTCCGAGCCACCAAATCAACTTCAGTTTGTTTGCTGGTTTCAGATGTAGCTACTTCTGTGAAACCACGAGAAGGAACCAAATATTTGATAGTCACTTGCTCCTGACTTTGAAGACTGCGGTCATTATTTAAGGGCTTTTCATTGATTGCTTCACCTTTAATTTCACTTTCCAATGGCTTGTCATTTGTCTTTTCAAACCTTCGGTTTTTGAGGTTTGCTCTTCCTCGACTCTGATATGCTCTCCAGTGTTTCTTCAATTTTCTGTTCCGTTCATGAGCACCATTAGTGTTGGTGTTTGAGGAGTCAATTCCATAAACTTTTAAGTTATATTGCATGGACAAAAATGAACTCAGGTAGCCTTTTCCAGAACCAATATCAATCACCTAGATAATAAGGGGAAAAGAAAATAAAATTTGCTGTATTAATGAGCATCAAGAAACACTTCAATCAAATGCACAATAATTCCCTAGAAATTTACGCATGGATTTAACAACTGCCTTATTGGTATCATCCCTCCTCATACACTTAGATATTTTGCTTTGTTGGTCCACCTTCTTACCTTAAAACACAGAATTAAGTCTTAATTTATTTGCTCCAGAAAACAAGACACTGCAATGCTTATGCAATACATGTCCTGGCTCTTCTGAGAAAAACTTTCAGTATATTTTTTGAAACAAAACTACCTTCTGCTAAAGAAAATAACCATAAATCACCACCAACACCACCTGCCCTTGCTAAACTGGGTCAAGATGTAGAGTTAGGCAAGAAAGCATTCACAGTACTTAGCTTTAGGCACCTGACACCCATACTGAGCAGTCTACTACCCCCAAGTGTACTGAAACAAGCACCTTCAGATTCAATGCCTAATCACATCCGAATCACTTCAGATGTGACCTAAAGACAGGTGATATTGATACTCCCTTTTATGTCAGAATGCTTACT
>NW_010414746.1:26310-38914 GCF_000710305.1 Buceros rhinoceros silvestris
TCTTTCCCATTCTGTGAAAATGATCCGTACAGCTTTGAATAACAGGAGGATATTTTTGTAATAAAACAAAGGGGCTTATGTGTCACACGTGCTTTCCACTGCCTGTTCTGGAGGAAGGAATAAATAGAAAGGATAACTAGCTCACAGTTTAATTTGTCTCACAGTTGATAGCACGTGCTAGTTCAGTGACGGACCCAACATAGGAAGGAAAGCACTATAGAGAGTAGTAGCAGAAACAAGGGTACCGAGACCTTTTGAGAGCTTTATATCACGTATGTTTTAATCTGTAGTAAAAAAAATGAGAGCTTTATATCATGTGTGTTTTAATTTATAGTAAATAAATTACAAAATATTTCACTAGAATTGGCAGAACGACATTTCTCCGAGGAAAGAAAATTATCGATAATGTTCACTTCTGTTCAGTTATCTACCAAAAATTATATTGACTAGATGCAATGACTGTTTTGTAGATGTTCCTGAAAGTGTTTGATTCAAGAACATCTATGTCTTATTCTTGGTCTGTTACAGATTCATAAGAAAGCTTACACTGATATTTGTACCTCCAAACAGCAGCATACACTAAATGCATGCATCTTAAACTCAGCTGTATCGTTTTTTACCAGGTAAGAATACTCAGTACAGCAATACTCTCACCGAAATGAAAGATTTATTGCTTACTCTAAGGAAGATAAAGATTTGAACAGACATGGAATTAGAAAGAAAAATTTGAACCAATGTCACTAAGGACTATGTAAAACACCATTAGGTAAAAATTGTTTACCCAGGCTGCACATGGATTTCTCATCTGCACTTGTCATGTGATAATTGCTGTGTATTTGCCACCTAGGTGCATTACAATCCTCAAATTTCTTGAATGAAATCAGTACCAGAGTGGATTTAGTGAAATAGAATTAATAAAATCGAAGCATATTTTTTGAAAATGTCATTTACGTGTCCCATTGATGTATATTCTCCTAGATTATTTAAAAGTCAGGAAAAGAAAAGTGTTCAAGGAACAGTTTTATCCACTATTTTATGAAACAGACATTACTATTATTCAGAATATGCACGTGTCCACTTCTGCAAGTTTTTAAATTATTTCTGTGAAAGGCAGCATTTGGACACAGGAGTCAGCTACTGAATCATTCCTCTTATGTGTGGCCTCTAGCGGCTGAGAAGACAAACTGCTGTTCAGGCAAGTTTGTTAGTTGTTTCCAAGTAGAAAGAAACCAATAATATATTGTTATTATATTGTTAGCACTGGAATAGTAGTTTTAAAATGAAAGGAAAATTTAACTAAAAATAAGCAGGCAATGATCTGCTGCTAAACAAACAGCATTATACTAATCCCTGCTTTACCTTCCCTCGATTACATAAGGAAAGGTAATCAGCACTCTGTAGCCTATCTGCCAAGAATGAACTTTTAAAATGAAATTTCCATGATATAATGAACTCCACAGGTCTTGTCCATAGTGAGTTGGGTACTATGTTTAAACACAGTTTTTGGCACAGGGCAATCAAGGACTTTGTTTCCAGAAGCATTTCAACATTTCCCAGCACCAAATCACAAATGTAATGGATGCTTAACGCAGAACTATATCATACTTATGTTACACATTGCAACTTCCGCTGCACATGCTGCAATTTCCAAAGAAAACTTTCACAAATACTTTAAGGAAAACAAATGTGCATTTAAACAAAGCGGCATCATCACTCTCTTCAGAGTTGAATCAATAACTTCATAAAAAAAAGTTCCTCTTGCATGATAGGAACAATGCTTAAAAGGGGCAGTAAACAACAGGGAAAAAAAGGTTTAGTTAGTTTGCTTTTATGCTTTAATTCAAATCATTAACCTAGAAGTGATTACAGTAGTAATAAAATTCTTGCTTTTATTGTAGTTTTACTATTTATTATACTACATTATAAAATCCCACAAGCGAGCAATATCCTCTACCACCCATTATACATCATGGGTATGGAGGTGAAATGGAAGGCATTTTTCAAGCTGTCAGTGATCTGTAATATCTGAAAGAAACACCCTGAGGACATGTGTTGCTGTAAAACATGTGTTGTGTTTTCATAGCTCTAGATTTTTTAATTAAATGCCACTATATTTTGTTTTGCAAGAAGGATAGAAAAAAACCAATAAGGAAAAACCTCTCCTAAAACTTTACAATTCCTGTATTTTTTTAAGTTGAAAGGTAACCAAAACAAAAGGAGTTGCTTTTTTAATAACTCAGAAGGAGGCTTTTCTTTTTTTTTTTTTTTTAATGTAACTGGAAAGCTCTTTTCATATATTAGGGATTTATAACTTTGCACAAATAAATTTTGTTACAGTGTATGACTAAAATGGAAAAAAGTTAATATAGAGCAGTCAGTATTTCATATTCAGTGATGTAGTGCAATAGTATTTTTCATTAAATGCTACAGTTTTCCCCTAAAATAGACAGAAAACAATCCTTTGTATAAAGATAGCCCAAGCTATCTGATAAAAGTACATAATCACTGGATGAAATTGCAGCATATTGACAGATACTTAATAATGATTGTTTTGAGATTTCATTTGTAACCAGCTACATCAGGACTTAGGTGATTAACGTAGCTCTACTTTTTTACTATCTGAACATAGGTTTTCTTTTTCTTTCATTCCTGAATCTCACAGGAACTATTTAAAATCTATATGAAAGTGCTATAGGGAACACCACCTTCCAGCAAATGCAGAGTATTGCATTATCACTTAACTACATTCTCTTACAGCTTTTTCAGAACGTGAAATTCTTCAACACTTGAACAACTAATACTTCCCTGAAGTGAAAGGTATGCAAGGCAAAAGCCATGCTAATGATAGAAGAAATTACTTTCACAAATCTGCTGCTACTGTATTTCTATTCTTTATAGAGCACACCCACTTTACAGCTCTTGAGGGCACCCACACTTGTCACCATGGCTGGCTTCTGAAAGAGCTGCTGGAGAGATCACCTTTCATTGCTGTAAGTGATGGCAGATTCTCACAAATCAATTGTATCTCATCCAGTAATACTTGGCCTTCATTGCATTTCTCTATTTTCTTGGTAATCCCAGTTGCAAGGAGAAGACTCCCTAAAACTTTGCCTTCATCAACTGTTCCTCACAAAACTGATGGTCAGGATTCTGTTTTGATCTCTGTTTCCAAGGATGCCAGAGGCCTGACCCAAATGTACCAAGAGTCCTGCATCATTTACATTATTGAAATTAAACTCAGATTGAGTCAAATAAATTCCTAATGAAAGTTCGGCTTCAGTCACCCAGAGATTAATCCAGTTTGGGGGGCCTGCCCATTGGTCTATGTGGCAAGGGCAGCAATTTGAGATGCTGCAGTTATATCTCTACTCTACACTGAATAAAGCATGGCCATGTACTCTATCCCGGACACACAACTGGTCACATCACTAATTTTTAGCAGCCCCCTGGTGCAGGTATGAAGCAGGCAATCTAGCACTCTCCCTTTACAAAAGCCAGGCACAATATGGGGGACAAGACATAGCAGAGACCATAGGAATACAGACTTCACCTGCCCAGCTGCAGCCATCCTTTTCCCCTTACCAGCAATGTACAGTAAGAAATGCTTTCTTACCTGCATTATACCACAATAATTTGCTATGTTGCCTACCAGCTCTGACATCACCTGCACTTCATGTGATTTCTTATTATTCATAAACTCATCAGTTTGGATACCTGTATCAGATTAAGAAAATAAATACATGTTAACACTACTCATAATAACAAAGATTAGCGATCAATCAGAAAAAATGCCTGCCTAAAAATACGCTATGGTATTTTTAAAAAATTAAGGATAGCATTTTTTAATTAAAAACTCACTAAATTATTGCAAGACTAAACTTCTGAAATACAGATAAATTAGTAGAATTCAACACACTGTAAAACTTAGTAGTACTACAGTTTTTTTGTAGCATATCTAATACCTTGCCAGATACGAGACAATAGCTACTACCACAAAATTGTAATATTTCTTCTTGTACATTAAAAAATATTTATTTTTGTGTCATTTATCAATTTAGCTTTCCATATATGAAATATAAGGGCAGGGACAATTAATAAACACACAATACAGCTTCTTAATAGTATAGGTTTGCTCACAATATCAAGTGGGAGATATCTCAAATAAAAGTTATGAGCGATGCTGGGGAAATTCAAAGGAAGATGCACTTTATTTTCTTTATATACCCTACAACTACATCTTTACAGTCCAAAATCTCTCATTTCAGTGCTACTGGAGAATGTGTTAATAAGATAGAGTCAATCTCTTCCACAGGTTTACTGCTTGTGGAGAAAACCAACTTGCTAATCTCTACATCCATCAAATCAAAGGAGCAGCTCAGAAACTGGTCCCTTGGGAGAAACCCACACATTTCTCCTATGCCACCAACACTACAGGACACTTCGCTCTAGTTAAATTGATGGGAATTTTTGTAAGTCTGAGTGAGGGTGGAAAAAACTGAACCATTATTGATGAGCATGCTTCTAGAAAACAAGACTTTTCTACCTGACTAGGCAGATTAATATACTTTCCCATTCTCTGCTTTTTACACGCTCTGTGTTTGTCTGTCCAGAAAGTGATCATTAGGCAAAAACTATGGTCATTCCTTGATCAGGTCATGCTGGGAACAGAGCCAAAAGTGTTACTTCTTTAAAAGAGAGTGGGGAATTGTACTGAGCTCATGAGAAATCTCGTGTTTTCTCTATTTTTCCCAAAACCCACAGGATCTCTCTATTTCTTAAACATCTGTTTTTTTTATAATAAACTATTATGACAATACTTCAAATCCAATATAGACTCTGTGAACTGACAAAAGAAAAAATTAGGCTAAAATACTTTTAAACAAAAGAAATAGTAGAAACAAATGTCTGTCATTTCACTAAAGATTCTCTTTAAAATTGTGCAGATCTACACGGTGTCCTAAAAAACTCTTAATTTGTAAGAACTTCAAAGGAAAGAAAAAAAGGAAGGAAAAAAATTTTAGAAAAGAAAAAAGGTCTCTTTTTTGGTTTATATTTCAACATATTTGTGTCTGGATAGGGTCAACAGAAGAAGCAGCAGAATGGGAACAGGAAGAAACAGACATTTAACTTCTTGACAGAAATAAAAGTTGTTTGAGTATTCTCCAAAGCAGCACTGTCACTTCTGAACTGTCACCACATATTGCACTCTTTACTCTTTGCTATAGAATGAACTCAAAAGACTGAATCGTGAATTACCATTTCAGAGAGTACTTAAGCCAGATAAAGCATTTCAAACATAGAAGAAACGCATAAATCAAGAAACAAGACCCAGCTAACAAAAGCTGAAGTTCCAGGTAGACAAATCATAGTTTACTTATACCAACATATATAAAGTATTTATCACTTCAGCTACCAAAGTTTCTTAACCATTTTGAGACTTCTTCTCCTACTTTTTGCAGAAGGAACATCTGCTTATATTTTAGCTCAGGGAAAATTACACGGATTTTTTACCAATTCTGTTGTTGCTGCATTTTCTGCAAAATTCTCATAGATTTTTTTAACATTATTTTGAAAAACAAGCAGACATATTACAATCTAATAGAAAAACTGTATTTGGGGACTGTTATATTACTAAAACAACTGCAAATTTTAAAAAGAAGTATATTAGTTTTAAACAAACTGTAAATTCATTCTGCTATCACAAAATTACTTTTGTGAAAAAAATAACTGTAAAAATTCTAGATATAAAAAAAAATACATGTAGATTTCCTGACTATCAGTATAACTGATGCAAGCAGAACAAATACTAATTTCAAATACTGTACGAATTTGAGAGATCCATCTCCTTTTGCGATGAAAAAAGAAACAGAGGTTTGAATACTTCAGAGAACTACTCTGGCTATGATAGACTAACAGAAAGCTTAATGTTACCAGTTTTAGTTGGTACTGAAATGTTGCTTATTTCCATCATGAACCCTAGCACAGGTAGCTGTTTTCCATTTGAAAAACTGCCTCAACTCTATAATGCCATTTACAGCTACATCATTAGCTGCAATGGTGAACAAACAAACTGAGGAGAGACTGTCTTTTATATAGGGCTAATGTAGATCTTCCTAAGACCTTCTACGGCAGGGTGCAGGTGTTTTATACCCCAGCTATCTGTGGAAATTCAGATACACCAGCGAAAAAAAATAAATTCACAGTCCACACCAGACAACACCACCTACACAGAAGTTACACTCGTATGACTTGATTCCATAAGCCAGAGTGAGGGACTGGGATAAGCAAAAAAAAGCATTGAGGCAGAGTGATATTCCTCTACATGGAATTTAAAGACAGATTCGTTAACAGCCGCTGCATGCCTACTACATACATGCCAAAAACATATTACAAATGTAGAGAGTACTCTTAATCCAATACTCTAGCAACTCTCACTTCCCATACCAGATATGAACCCTGTAACAAGAGAAATTTTCCTACTGGCTCCCTTCCCTTGGACCTGGCTCTTCTGGACCTCGTGTGCTCAGTGCAAGCAACACGATGATGCGGAAAGACCACAGCAACCTTCGTTAGGAGACAATGGAGAAAGTCCTTTAGAATTAGAACTCATTTCTGAGTATCTGTGTCTACAATACGCTTAAAATACTTGTGCTTACCAATTACTCCAAGGAAGGGTAGCAATATATCTACATTAAGATATTAAGGAAGTTAGAGGCCTATGCAAACTGTTGGAATGGTCTCATGAGTGACTTAGAACAAGAAAATGCATTAAAAACATCTGAAACATAAATGGCATTATCCTCATGCATACTTTTCAGAATATGAGTAAGGCCATTGTAAAGGTGCTGGTTTTCTCAGACTTACACTCCTCTTGACTTGCAAGTTTCAGTATGTCAGGATATGAGTGTATTTCCTGAAATACAGAATTAAGTCCAAAATCTCTAAAATACCTTTAAGTTAAAAGCTCACAACTTTCATTTGGCAACTTGGATGTTACGAATCCATAATTTAGTATTTTGCATCTGCCAAATGATTACCAAGGACTTCAATTAAGTTAATTTAAACCGACACTTAGTGCCAATTCAACTCAAAGGTTTTGAATTATAATACCGTTGTATACATTTGGAACATGTTTTATATTTCCTATGAAGTGCAATTTAGAATTACTGTATTACAAACACAGTTACCCAACTGAGGAGCACTCCTGCAAGACACAGAACAAAATATTTAGCAACTGCCTTATTCCTGATGCTCCATTCTGAATGACTAGAAGAAAGAAACCTTGTAGTTTTGTCCAAGAAAGCTAAACCAGATATGAACTCAAGCATGAGTATAACAAGGTAGAACTAGAGAATTACAGTAAATTAAGTAAAACACAAGTAATGAGAACATAAGCAAAATGAAAAGAGATAAAAAGAAGGCAGAAGAAAAGCAGTGTACAGCTGTCAAACAAGAAAAAAGGGCTTCAGATAAACAAAAAGCTGAAGGAAGGAAGCCAGAAAGTCAGACCAATGCACGACAAACCATTAGGATTGTCTGAGCAATGTATGTTAGTACTTCTGAAAAAATGAAAAACTGGGGAGCCAACCATGGAAAATGGCAAAATTAGAAAGAAGAAATTGCTGTAGAAAATGGGAGAGTTGCTCAGCATATATATAATGGTGCTATCACTTAGAAACATCAGAGTTTTAACTTACTATAGATACAAAAGACACTAGAAGGCAAAGGCAGGGAGCTGCTCAGTCTGTCTCTGAAAAACTAATACAATATCTAATAAACAGTAACAAATCTGCAAGAAAAATCCTCTATAGAGATATAGAGAGAGTCTCTATAGAGAGATTAAAGCTTCCATGAAGAGCACATTTTCTGTGAAAATGACAGCAGTCCAAGTAAGTATAAATGCTCGTTTATCATCTGATACAAAAAATATAATCAGGGGTAAGACTTCCAGTGTTCAACTTGATGCCAGCTTGAGAACATTTTTACTCAATTTCTTTTACTAGAGAAAATAAAATTACTGTATATGACATATAATTGGTATGTCATAAATATACAGAATATACAAAACATACAGAATGATTTTTTTTTTGAGACATCAAACAGTTACTGGGCCATATTCAGCTAAACGCCAAAGCACATATTTAATATTAGACAAAAGATGTAACGAGAAAACCCTCGTCAGATTTTAGCATGAGACTTTTAAAAAAAGGCACGAATAGCACGATTCCTGTTGCTCAGGGAGAAGAAAACCAAAGAGAATTAACAAGATACTTCAAATAATGATGTGCCTGCTTGTCTATCCCATCCCCTTTAAAACGAATCTCAGGAAGGGTCTATAGGTACTGAATGCTGGGACCCATCTGCTCAAATTTTAGCAAGACAATCCATTTTCTAAACAAAGATGATGAAGGAACTATCTAGGAACAAATTAAAATCAAAGTAAGAAGCACGTAGGGAAAAAAATGACAACAAACGATCCTCCAAAACCAAAACTCTGAAGGTCCTATAGTGAATAAGCAAAAATTTAAATACAAATGTAAACGTACCTGATGTTCCTTGACTTTCTCCCCTCAGTGCTTCAAGTATGTCTTCTAATGGGGTACAGACTTGAAGGCCGGGCAAAGAATAATACTTAGCAGCCAGGGCAAACAAATGTACATTGATAAGCTTCTTAGAGTTTTCACAAAACACATTTGAAAACATGTCATCATCTGTACATTGAAGAAAAAGAAAAGATTTCTGTAAAAGTGCTTAACAGCTCTGTAAGAGTGCTGACAGAAAACGACAAGCAATAAATACTTCGTATCGAACAGAAGTAACCATTTATTTTGCTTCCCTAGGCAGGGAAACTCACTATTTTTCTTCAGCTGCATTCCCCCTTCAGAAACAAGGACAAATTTTGCTCTTAGCTGAACTAGTGTAAATGTGGAACAGTCTATTGTTTCAGCAGAGTTCCTTGAGTATAATTGACAAGAGAATTCAATCAATATTATCAGTTCTCTTTTGTTTAAATACTTGCTCATTACACATTTCCTAGTCACCCCCATCTGACAATACACACCACTAGATTTTTTAAGAAATGCATCTCTTCAATATATGAAATGTTTTGATTTACTGTATTCACATGCTTTCCAAGCTGCTTTGTAACTGATGAATCTGCTGGGCCAATTAAATTAATTTTTATTACAATCTGCTGTGAGCCAAATTTAGATTCCAGTGTAGATTTTGGTTGACTCAGGATGAAATGCTTCAGTTTGATATTACTTAGTTCTTAGTTTCAAAAATGTACCTTTATTTTTTTAAGTGAAATATATTGGTATGCATCATTTATTAATTCTGATATTGTTTTGTATTTAGTTCCTCTCTATTTTAGCTAAAACTATTTGAGAATTCTACATATTTTTGCCAATAATCTTGAAATATTTGTAATTCCTTGCAAATATATAAAAGCTATCCAGTTCAGCAAACAAACTGTTCCAAAGATTAGAAAATTAGTCCTGGTTTGCCTTTTGTCCCTGGACAAACCAAATACACACCTAGCAGCTTTGCTAAATCTGCTCTGCCCGCCTGCATGACAACGTACAACAAGGTACAGCTGCTTTTACTGATGTCATCTCTAACGCTTTTAATTTTCTTGCATGACCACAACCGAAGGTCATGAATATATTACAATTTATTGAAAACAGTCCTAATAGTGTCGACATGGTGATTTTCATGGTATTACACTACAAAGGCATGAGTCAAACTTTGGATCTAAGAAAGAATAAATATTGTCTAATAGATCAGAATTAACATTATTTCTCAGTGCCTGCGTGGCACTTCTTACTCTACTTCTCTCTACTACAAAATCAAAACAGAAAGCCACCTTTCTCTACAAATGACTCCCTTATTTGAACTTCTGAACAGCCAGTAACTTTAAATTAGTGAACATGCATGGAGGATAAGGGCGTAACATGATACTAATATCACGTTACAGAAATCTACATCATACAGAAATAGAGAGAAACACTAAACCAGAATAAATACTTCAAAGTTTTTTAGGGAGAAGGGGTAATTTTGCTTTCCAATGCCTCTACAAAATATGTTACAGAAAGATAAGAAATTACATTTGTGCATTTTGAAATGATTGAAGACAAATAAATTTCCTTTCTGACAACACCTTCAAATCAAGCAAATAACAGAAGAGACTAAAATAATGGGAGAAGATAACAAAACACTTTTGGACAATGTGTAGAATCGCCTTTCTTTTTCCTTTCCAGAAAAGTTTCAACAACCATAAAAGGACACGACACAAACGTCTAGACATAAAGAATATTTTTATTTTTGCTTTCAGCTGGGTCAATGTTACGCAAGGAGTTCTTACAAGAAACTGTCACAGTTTGAGTTACTGCTTAAGAGGAAAGTTTCAGTTTATTCTTCTGGGAGGTTCACTCATTTAACTTGTTTTAGATTTTCTAGTAATGAACAGCATTCCAGAAAATTTATAGGCATTCATAAAATGAATGTAGTCCGAATTGGTAAAAATGCACAGAAATCTTTAGGTCTGATGCAGTGAGAAGAAATCACTAAGCTGTCAAGAAGGAGAACAAGATTTAAGAGATTCAACAAGCAATTATATGCCAGCAGTTATTGCGAAAGCAATAGACATGAGACATTAAGCCAAAAGGCAGAGAGGGATATTTGACCAGCCAGCTGCTCAGCAGTTTTGCCAGGTGAAGAAGAAATCTGATTTTCTTGATGAGAAGTGGGTGTTCCACTTTGTTTCATGCATATTATGATCTCTTTGGATTAGTATAGTATTTAGTGTAACACACTGCAGAAAAGCCCTGCCCATTCTAATATACGTTTACGTTGTTTTTCATCTCCAAATTTTATCTCCTCAGAGACCAGTATGGTTTTGGTTTGGTCTGGGTTTTCTTTTATTTTAGAGAAGTGGAACATATAGCACTGAAATACACAATCTTTTTATCAACTGGCACACATTTTTAAGTATACTGGTCAATCTGGCATGACAAAATGAACCAAAAATCAGTCAGGCAAACCCTTACCCCCAAAATCCACTTCCTTTCTTCATGACATAACACTATATGAAATAAAATTGAGATCGGAAAATACATTGGAATGCTATCCTGTTACAAAATATTTCTTTAACGTATGTGAGATGCACGAGAAACATCTGAATAAAATTTTGTTTTTGTCATTTTCATTTTCAGACGTATTTTACATATCTATTACTAAATGTACTTTGGTTTATAAGCAGCATTTTTTTCAATATGTCTGGCTAGATATTGGGTGTTTTTAACTGACCTTTATATTTTAAATGTACTGAACTGCATCACTAGTGCAAAAAGCGTACTTTCTATCATTACAGTAGCATCAGATACTTGGGGGTGCAAGAAGATATAATGCCATTCTTCCTGCATATAACAGGACAGCAATAAGATTCACAAAAACATGTCACTTTCACATAAGAAGTCTATTAGAAGATGCTTTTGTTGACTCCAGGTGTACTAATGTATTAATTCTTTCAGAAATATTAAGCAGCTTAGAATTATTCTTAATGTAAACTTTCCAGTCTTATTAGTAGAAATAAACAGAAAAAATATACTCCAACCTGAAATATCCTATAGGTGTCATAAATGTTACATTTATGTATTTGCTTTAGTTCAAAAGGCAGAAATTAATGCAAACATTACTGACAAATTAAGTACCTGTATGTTATCTATATCATTAATCTATTTCTTGAGACATGTTTGTTTCGCTACAGTAAGCAGGATCTTTAAGTACATTAGTTTCCTTTACTGGAAATAAATTCACTATGCCACTGTTAACACCAGCCCTCCAACGTGTGGTGTGGAAATAGATACTGGAAAAGGTTTGTTTCAAAGCATTAGACTTGCCTATCATCTCAACCCAGAATGGCATCCCAGTCCAAAGGAAGGTTCTACAAGGTCTAGGCCAGCATATGTACATCCTTCAGTCCAGGAGAGTTGTTCTGAGGAGGCAACAGGTACCTCAAAAAGTAGGCACAAATACGCACAGGAAGATGACATGCCTGCACAAGCTGCCACAAGTAAAACACTTTGTTTGGGTAATTACACCAATAGTGCGCTGAAGCTGCAGCTGGAGTGAAAGCTAGGGCTCTCTCATCAGTTTCTACAGCAAAGCCTGCAGGCACCTTTCTTCAAACTGGAACAACTCCTTGATGGCCATACCCTTAACATCTACCAAACAACTAAATGCAAGAACGCCATTGACTTAAGACACGTCACTTCTACAACACCAGCCATCATCCAAAACACGGCAAAAACAAGGTCTCTCATCTCCTCCGTAAGGAATACATACTGTATACCTCACTGGCAACTTTCACCCAGTACACAGCCATTGCCGTGTACAAAAAGAAAACTATCATCAACCATGCGCATTCCCATCTTGCACCAGACTATTCTGACATCAATATGGAAAATCATTAAACCCTTGAAGAAACTCTCCCTTATTTTTCCCATCTAACTGTCTGATAGCTCACCAGGATCACAGCCCAAGCAAATATTCTGCAGATTAGAGTTGACAATATTTAGAGACCCAATCTGCATTTTATCCTACT
>NW_010414746.1:39012-42485 GCF_000710305.1 Buceros rhinoceros silvestris
GATCCTACACAAATGCAACTTATCTTGAAACTTTCCTACGGTAAAGCAAAATTAAACGCAGAAATACACGTTCTGTAACTTCCCTGAATTCAGTTATCTGATGGAAGAACATGAACAGAACTAGCAGGATCTCATACAGGATCAGTAGAACATTGTCTGTAATAACACTCCTATCAAATTTTTCCCAGCTTGCCAACTAAAAGAAAAAAGGCCAACTATATTGAGGTTATCTGAAGCAAGACTTCAAGCTATGGAATGGCAGTTGTCAGAATACGTATTAGTTATGAATACTGAAGGTCCTGGGTTTCTCAAAATGTTTCCACTTTGGTTGCTCGTGAGAAGAAATCTAGTATGCCTTTTAACCAGACAGCGCATGCACTTGCAAATAAATCTTCAGAGGAAAGAAACACATGCCAAAAAATTCGGAATTATAGTACAAACAGCAATTTACAGTAAAATATGAAAATACTTAAACACAGATTTTTCTCTGCCTGTGTCCAATTTGCAGCAATGACGTGAGAAACAAGATGCAATATGGCAAATGTCAGCTTTTTGATGTATAAAAATACAAAACAGTTCTCCATATCTAAAAGGGGATCTGAAATTTTTGTGTAGGGTACAACTGAAAACAAGGGTTTCACCCTTCACATGGTCATTATAATGAAATATCATCTGATGAGTATCTGAAAATATTATTTCAAACTGATTTACAGAACAAGTAATACAATGTTCTGTAATGTGATTATCTTCTTGCACATAGTACTGTAGAACCGAAATGCTTCTGAAACTACGATTCGGCATATGCATTTGTCAAAATCTCTATAGTAACATAAAAATATTGTGCAGAATAACGATTTTGTGCCAATCTGCAATATTGTTACTTTCAGTTTGCAGAGCTATGGATGAACTTCACACTTTCAGATCAATTCTGTGAAACAGAGCTGATGTTTCCCCATAATTTAATTTGGAACCCCTATTAGAACAGGTTGTAGAAAACTTTTCAATAACAGTTGGGGATTGTGGGTGTATAAATGTAAAACTTCTCAACCTCTCAGGATGCAATGGTTTTACCACATAAAATCATGATGCTATTTTACACATACCTTTGAGTAAGGTATTTGGGGTACACGACCACAACATCATTTGGGCATGCAAAATAAATCTGTCCTCACAGCCACACTCCAGATAAAGGTATTTTTGAATGATAATGAATGACAGCAAGTTATGAGAGCATTTCAGTACCCCTTGCAAGCTAAACATAAATAACTAATATTAAAATATCTGGTAATTTTGAAGAACCACCACACATATAGTTAATATTTTAGAGGAATATAAGGAAGTCACCTATGCTCATGCTGAGTTTCAAGATCTCTAATGATCGGTTTCTGATCTCTGATGTATCAGGTTGTACTAACGCCCTCAAATAAGCTACCGTGTTAAGTTTCCCTTTAACACTGACTTTAACACGGGCTAAAAGCACATTCATTTTCAATGTTTCCACGTTTGCAGGTATCTTCACTGGGAAACTCACATTCTGCCATGATGCATTTTCACGGTATGACTGGATGGACAGAAAACACGCAGTCAAACGAGTCTGGCATGGGCCACCAAATCAGCAAGTACATGCCCATTGCACTATAGTGCCTCCAGTTCTGTCATGGTACTGGAGAAATTTTGAGAGTGCCTCAAAAACTTCCAAATGAAAAAAAAAAAATCTTTTTTTTTTTTTAATGAGCAGAAATAATCCCTGCAGAAACCAAAGAAGAAATGTTATATTTCAGCCACAGCATGAAGGCTTCATACCCTTCTAAAACACACACTTCATTTTAGCCATAAATCATGTCTTTCGTTCCAGTAATTTCTGTATCGGTTTCTATAGCACACATTTTGAATATAGATCATGAAATGATTTTCAATTTTAAAATCTACGAAAGAAGACTCTGCCTTCCCAATACTCTTCCTGCTCTGCAAGCCACCACTTCAGTGCCTGCATCACTTCACAGGCTTTCCCATACAAACAGGTAAGATTAGGGTAATGTCCCTTTAGTGTTTTCTTTTTTATGATTTCATCTAATAATTTGTTTTGTTCCAGCCTCTATTTACATTTATGTCTCTGAACCAGTTCTGACTCGGACATTTGTCAGAAGCAATAAGAGTTTTTCCTCGCTGCTTCCCAACACTTTTGCTTGCTGACTGGACCAGTCTTGTTTCCATCTGGCTCTCAAAGTTAATTCGCAATCTGGTGTCTTTTACATACACAAATAAACTCTGGATTTTTTCCCAGATACCTCAACTCTTTAAAAATGAATCTTACAGTTAATATTTTGAAGGTCTCTAGATCCAAGAGAGAAATGTTGAAGTGATGTCGCAATTCACAGTTCTTCAATCTCTTTCCAAATCCAAATCATTATCTTAGCTCGTCTCCTACGCCAAAAAGTACACAGCTCCATATGCTACTTTCTGCATTCCCTTCTACTATACTCAACGTGCTTTCCTGTTTCACATGTCATTTAGCGTAGCATTTCAGAGCTAACGCTACGCGAGAGCTATCTACGCTCCATAAGGTTTGGCATGATGCAGGTTTTTCTCGGCCAAGTGCTTTGTCAGAGATTTCACCTTAGTTTTGAAACTGATCTCTTTGCTTGGGCTCAGTGCCTCCCCTCAGACACCATGCCTTTCAGATGCTTCATCTTCATTTCTGTGCTCTGCCTGGAAGAGTATTACCCTTCTACTTGGACTGCAGTAAATTCAGTAATACGGGTTCATATCTGGCCTCCTCCTGAGTTACTTGAAAATTACTAAAAATACGAAGTGCTTCTTAAATAGGTCTTGTCAGAAATAAAACTGCTTTCTGTCTTCCTTTGCCAGACACTCAGTATTACAGACACGGAGGAAAGCAGCGTGTAAGCCTTCTCCAGCTGTCCTCATTTCCAGAGTTTCAGTATTTGGAGAACTTTTAACTGTTAGACCTTTCCACTCACGTGGAAGGGTCTTTTTTTGGTTCATTTTGCTTCTGCTCTTCAGAAATAAGTCAGAGCGAGGGAGTCTGACAGGAGTTTCATTTAATTTCTAAGTGAACAGGACGAAATTTATAAAACGAGGCCATCATCACTACTGTCACTACCGAGAGCCTCCTGAAGTGCAATTCCTCCCACCACGGCTATACCTCATCCGAACTGTGACGGTTCCAGAATACATGCCGTTACCCCGGGAAAGATGAGCACTTCTGGTGCAAACACAGGCGTGACAGAGCCGACACGGCTTCAGCTGGAGGCAGACTAACGGAACAACGCCGGGAACGGCGGCAGGAAGGCAGCGGCTGAAGGCGTAGGGGCAAAGAAAAGCAGCTCTGCAGAGTGGTGTGCAAGTCTCCTGTTTATTAAATCAAGTAATTTTAAACACAGGTAGGAAGTCTTAAGAGAGAGAGAAGCCGACTTCACCTGCGGCGCGTGAGGCGGCGGGAAGCGGGGAGC
>NW_010414747.1:0-18167 GCF_000710305.1 Buceros rhinoceros silvestris
AATATATATATATATATTTTTTTTTTGTCCTTGTATTTTACGTAATATACAATTCCTTAAACATTATACAAGGTAACAAGAATACAGCACTGAAAGGAAGGGAGAGAAAAACGGAAGAGTAGGAAAACTCTTTGCCTGGGTCCAGCATTAAGGTAACTAATCATGTTTACTAACATGTTACCGTTAGTACTACCCCATCCCTTTTTTTTTTTTTTCAGTCTGTCACAGATGCAAAACAACTTCTTTACATCATGGAGTGGCACAATGCTTGAAGCCACCCCGTACCAAGGAATTTTTTTTTTTTTGAGGAAGGAGTACTTCATCTCTCCATTAGCCACTATGCTGACTTGATATAGACACGGAGGAATCAGCATTGGCACTCAGTAAAACGAGTCAGCTCCCTCTGTACAGTCACGGAAATTTCGATTACATCACAAGCCTATGCACCTTCGGCTAACGCGGCCCTAGTATATGTAAGGCCCAGCAGTATCTTCCTTACCTCTAGTCCCAATTTCTGCTGATCCTTCCCTGTTTCACCTCTTTGAAATAGCCTTTCCAAAGGACCATAAGTTTAGTCAGTGGGTCTTCTGGCTCTGGGACTGCAAGGGTCACCAGAAAATGAGAATGAGCTGCTTTTCTGGTTATTGGTTTGTTTCGGAATGCACTAAAATCCCCCAAAGCTCTCCAGTAAAATAGCAACAGCACTATTAATTGTCCCTGTCAGAAGAAAACTTTTTAGTACTCTGCATATTATTTGGAGTTCAAACTTTTGAATTAGAATAGAAGACTTCTTGAAGTTCACTAAAATATAAAATCCTATCTAACTGGTTCTAGACACACCATCAAAAAATGGCTCATGTTTGCTCTAAAAAACAATAACTCATTGTTGAGGGAAAGTTTTATTTTTTTCTATGAGGTTCTTCCTTTAAATTTTTTAATTTCTATACCCTTTTTAATGGAAGCAACTGCCTACAACTGAGTAAGACTTACACATAGCATATGGTATCAATAGGCAACATTTGTATTGCTGGAAAACAAAGATGCTTCTACAATGGCTGGATGATTTAGGGCTCATCTGTAGAGACACCACTCTGGAGATTCAGGTCCAGATCCAGACTACTGATGCATCTTTTGTAGTTACCAAGATCTATTTTAAAGACACAAATTCATTATTTTGGAGGGAATGGAAGAAATCACACCTATTTTATGCTCAAACATCGTAAACAGTAGAGTCTGGTTATATTTTTAACAAAGCAGAAACTTTTCCTTTTCATTTTACTGCTTTGACTACAGAGACAAGTCATCATCATGTAAATATGAACGCCTGCCCATTGTGAATTTCTACCTTTTTTTAAAAAACAAAAAAAATATTTTCTTTTCCTGTTGTTTTCTTTCCAAGCACCTATTCTTTTTCTGAAACTTAATAGTTTTTCTCTTTTCTTTTCTAGTGACAATCCTACTTCAAGCATGAGGTTGGACTATATTAATTCCAGGTCCCTTCCAATTGAATGATTCTAAGATCATTTGCAACCACACTTTGGTAACTATTTTTCTATATAAAGATAAATCCCAAATAACTGTTTTAAGGTCGACAGAACAAGTATGGATTCATTTGATTGTAACTGAGAACAAAAACTTGCAGTGGTTACAGTACTGTGAAATATTCCGTAAAGATGGTTCAGGGGTTTATTAGATATCAATCAATTTTACTGCTGCTCTTTAAAGAAAAATTGATCTGCAAGAAGTCATATTCTCTACAAAGAAATTAATAACATGTTTGACGTTGCATGGTAGCTTCTCCTAAATCAGAAGATAGTAGGTTGGGAAGATTTAGACTGGACATTAGGAAGCATTTCTTTTCTGAGGGGTAGTAAAACAGCGGAACAGGCTTCCTAAAGAGACAAGTCGATGTTCCAAGCCTTTCTGTGATTAAGAGGCATTTGGACAATGCCCTTTATAGCATGCTTTAACTTTTGGTCATTCCTGAAGTGGTCAGGCAGTTGGACTAGATGATCACTGTATGTCCCTTCAACTGAAATATTCTATTCTATTCTGATAGCACACTACAGCAAACAGAGGTCATACCTTAGTATTTATCCATTCAACCCTCCCTTATTATTCAACTACACCCATGGGATACCTTCACCCTTTGCGTCACACAATTTCCTTCTGTGAAATTAATTCATTTAGTCAATGAAGTATTTTACAGGAGTAAATATAATCTCTGAATTTGCTACTGTTACAAGAATTGATAAAGATTACCTATTTCTCAATATTTTGCTATGCCACTAGTCTGTGCTATGGTACTGACTTTCATGCAAGCAATAAAGTTACAACCAGTTCGACCAAATGCCAAAACTGCTATAAAGTTTATTGGCCCTATATCTGTAAGGACACATAGATATCCATCCTCTAAAATTGTATAAAATACCACAAGGTTTTCCAATACCAGTGAATAAAAGTGGGAAATCCTTCAATAGTGGTATGAGACTAACATCTTTTCATATATTTTACAAAATACATACACAAAAAATTCTGTGCACTAGGAGGGTGACTACGGTACACATTTGATCTTCAGTTTGTAGTGAATGGATGTATTACATACGAAAAGTTACTACAGTCATAAACAACCAAGTCAGCATGAAATAAGTATAACCCTCCTTGCATACATTTTATATAGTATATAGTTACATTATTCTATCTTTTAAGCAGAAGAGAAAAATATCATAAGCGATTACAATTTTAAAAAGGTATACTCACTCTTGTAATGTGGTACTTGTGATCCTAACTGACAGTGCATCTCTTTTTTGTATCAATTTTTAAATTATCTTTAAGGTATATACTTGCAATTTTGTTCATACTTTTGTTTCAACCAAGAGTACAACTAGCAATTAAGACATTTGACTAGGAAAACAGATTATTTATGTTCAAAAAACATGAAAAAGGCCTCCACGTGCATGGTAGGACTAGAAACTGTTAGTTGGAACACTAACGCAGGTGGGCTAATATAAACCATCTCCAGAATAACTGATGTTCTTCGACATCTGTAAAGGCACTAATTTGCTGTTTTCATTATGGCACAGGCACAAGTCAACCCTATCTAGTCCAAAGTGTTTCTGTCAATGCCAATGGACATAGTGCATAATTCCCACACAGTGCCATATTGACCATACACAACTCCTTCATGAGCTTTCATGATTTCATGACCCCAGCAAATACAGCTGCACTGCTACCAAAACAGAGCTGGTAAGCCCACACAGTACTCCATAGGGCCATGAAGGGCATTAAGTAAGTGCAGTGGGTTTTGGTATGATGTAAGCCTGCCATAAGTGAACAGAATCTACAACACGGTTCTACAGTCTTTTTTTAACCTTGTAAACAGCTGACCAAGTCGACTTTAGTAAAGTTGCAGATTTGTAACAATCTTAGGAAAGCAAGAGAACTGAGCATACATTTGCTGTCACTTTTCTCAGCAGGTTTAAGCTCACTAAATATGAACACTGAATAGAAAGAGACCTCATGTATTCATTCCAGTTGCCTGCTGCTTCAGGCAACAGCATTTTTCTTAACAATTTTTTAAAGTTCCATCTTAAAATTAACTAGAAATAATGAGACCAAAATCTGTCAAAATGCTTTTCCAAGTCCTAGAGCTGCAATGGGAAGAATGCCTTTTAATTTCCCGTGTTCATTTATTCCAAGCTAATTTACCACTACTTATTCCCGTACCAGTGTTGTCATTCAGTTTAAATAGCTCCTTTTTCTCTTCAGTGTTCGCTACCCTCAGTACTTCCATTTTCCAAGACAAAATAGATTTTGCTCTTTCAGGCTGTCTATATTAGCAAGACATAACCGAGCCACAGGGCCAGGTGCTGGCCCATGATTGACTGCTAATTCTTATGCTTCCTGGCAGCCAAGCCTTTGCTAACCAGCATCTTCCAGACAATGCCAGCACACAGTGAAGGAGAACAGCACGGAGCAAGAAAAGCTCCTAATAAGCAGCTTGGACACAGCTCCCCTGCTATGGCAAGCAGAATTCAGGGTTGTTGAGCAGGACTGAGCCACACAGGAGTTCCTGGCCTGTAGTTCAGAGTAGAAATCCTTATTAGTTCTTAAACTCCTGATTTTTTCACTCAGTGCTATTTAATCTCAGTCATTTTTACTACTGGAGTTCACAAGGTTATCTGATTTTTATAAACCACCCCGTTCTTCCTCCGTACTGCTAAGAATCCAACTCTGTGTCACCAATGTATCTACTTCTTAATCTCTATGCCAAGGTCACTAGTGAAAATATTAGAGATCTTCCCCCACACTTAAGCTTGAGGAACTCAACTAGGAAGTTGCTTATAGCTTTCCCCTCTATATCATTATTCAATTAACCCTCATTGTTTCAGTTTAACTAGTAATTTCTAGGTGGTCTTGTATCATTTAATTTTCTGGAAACAAGTTACAGTTAATTGCTACACTAATCCCTAGCCATCTCTGCACACAGACAAGTTCCTTAAACTCCTCAGTCCAAATGCTCTTGTCTATTTGTTCCCTTAATTCCTAAAAAAAATAATTCTCTCTGTAGAGACTGTTGCTAGAGCAACTTTGCTGGTGGAATAAAAGTTTGTGATGGAGGAAAGGCAGTTAAATTTTTTATATAAAAATACCAATAGGCAGATATGGATGGGGTAACGTAATATAAACAGACATTAGAATTCCTAATTTTCAACAGTTTTATAGGAAAGTGATTGATGGAAACAGTTTGTTACACAAATCCAGGATTTAAAAAAATAGTAAGATTGATTTTTAAAATATTGCAAGAAATATTATTGCAACACTTTCTTATTTTCTTAAATGTTTTTAGAATAGTAATTCAGACAAACTAGCGTACTGTGTTCCACTGAATATGGCACACAATAGAAATCATCCAAACAAAAGCTGCAAGTATATAATTTCACAAAGGCACTGGTAAAAATATTCAAATATCTTACAGTGATTTGATTTTGAGACTTTTGCTGCCTGAATGTCTCACTTAGGCGTTCAACATTTTGTACTAATATCACAGCTTCATTAAGGAACCAGCTAATAAAAATAACAAATGATCTACAGCACAGAGGTGCTGAGCATGTTCATTAGTTAACGTTTGTAAACTGTCTGCAGATGAATGGCACTAAGTGTTCACAAGTTATTTAGTGCTACAAGACACGATATCAACATCAACAGAAGGCCAAAGGGGGAGAAAATGTGACAGGACCACAAGAAGCCTGGGGTCTGTATGCAGATAACATTAAATTTAAGTCAACAGAACTACACCACTTACATCACCTATGTCATCACTCATTACTGAGAATGATTAAAGATCCTGAGAAAAAATAAAGATCCAGCTGTAATGAAATGTAACAGAATGATAATAGAAAAACTGAAATGCTTATCAGGCATCAATCCTATGTAAACATTCTTCAATTTAACATTAACTTGCTACCTAGACTCTAATAATGCAGTCACAGTAGCACAGGTCTCCACACAAGCTGCAAAGCAAATAAGACATATAGAATCATAGAGTCACGGAATATCTCAAGTCAGAAGGTTCTCATAAGATCGTTGAGTCCCAACTCTTGTTCCTCACAGGACTACCTAAAACTAAAACATATGACTAAGAGCATTGTCTAGATGCTCCTTGAATTCTGAAAGGACTGGTGCCGTGACCACTTCCCTGGGGAACCTGTTCCAGTGACTGACCACCTTCTCAGTGAAGAACCTTTCCCTAATATCCAATCCGAACTTCCCTTGATGCAGCTTCGTTCCATTTCCTTGTGTCCTATTGCTGGTCACCAGAGAGGAGACCATTACCTCCCCCGCCCCGCTGCCACCCTTGAGGAAAGTGTAACTGCAAATAGGTCACCTTTGAGGCTCCTATTCTCCAAGCTAAAGAAGCCAAGTGACATCAGCCACTTCTCCTAAGTCTTGCCTTTGACACCTTTCACCATCTTTTTCTTGCTTCTCTGGACACACTAACAGTTTGGTGTCCTTTGTACACTGAGGTGCCCAAAACTGCACGCAGTACTCAAGGTGGGACCACACCAGTGCGGTGTAGGTTGGGAAAATCACCTCCCTCAAGTTGACTAGCTACACTGTGAAATCCAGGCTGGAAACCTACACTGAGTTGCTTGCTACAAAAGCCACACATTGTATGCCTACATCAGATGCAGCCATAGTTAGCCCGGACAGAACAGTAAGTAAATCTAAGATTAAAAAATATGTTACAGGTATGTCAGTTTAATGACTTTCAAAACAGAGAGTAAGAGTAGAAAAGCAACAGACTTAGTGACACCTAACACAGTCAGCTATATTACTTATCACTATGCTAAAAAAGACCCCATATTTTACAAAAGGAAAAAGGAAGTTTTGTACAATGAAATAGAGCTATTCTTTTTTTAATTCCCACATCAAATAACCCTCTTTGTTAGAAAACACACCTTGTTAATTGCCTACATTTCTACTTTATCTATATTGACAACTCTCTGTACTGCTATAATTATTTCTTTCTTTAAAATATCTACAAATTCCACATTTGCTAAGCCCTTCTGCTACTTCAGACTGTTGAGGTAGCTAGGTGAATTCTTCCCATTCGCTGCTAGTGCAAATTAGCAGGCTTTGAAAGTGTTAACCTTTTGGGAAGGCAGTAATTCTAAGTACTACTTCTCATTTCACTCAGATAATTGTTACCTACAGCTTAATGACAACTTCCTCCTTCCTCATTCGTTTGCATCCTTCCCTCTAGGAGGGAAATAGAAATAGGAGGTGGTAAAACTCCACACACACATTATATATATGTGAACTGACAGTATATAGCAGAACAATGGAAAGTCTCATACCTTAAGTCCTTCATGTCCTTCAAAACTTATAATATGAGAATACAAGTGAAGTAAGAACAGGGAACGAGCCATGGAATAAGTGTCTTGAAGAATACCAATACTGAATACGCTAGCAATCTCTTTTCAGAAAAGTGACCACAATACAATTTCAGTTTGCAGCTACAACTAGCAGACTTTTCAGAGAATATTACCTAACTACAAAGATAATTCAGTCCTGACAAACTGTGTATCAGGATTTGAAGCTCTCATCAAAATAAGAGGCTTTCTAGAAGCATGTCCTGGAAAGTATGTCTGTGCCTTAGAAATAGCACACAGTTGGCCTAACAAAGAACACACAGTTTGTTAGGAAATCTTGTTAAGTAAGTGTGTTCACAGCTGAAAGCCCTTCTCAATTTACCTTGATGAACTAGTATATGATGGGTGAAGAAAGTCAAGGTTGTGGAGACACCACATGCAGTCGATATAGATAGGCTAGGTCAAATGTTTGAGGCTTCAGAAAGAAAAGTTGTTAAACAGACACTTTTACTGAAATTAAATCCTGAAATAATGAATTCTTTATGAAAGGGTTTTTTTGTCTTCTCAGGATGTAAAGTTATGTGTTTTCATTCCTAATTCTGGTACAGACCTAACCTGCATTTAACGCCATTGAAAGTGAAGACAGTGGTCTATTTCTCTCTGATAAAGCCATCCCTTTCCTCCCTAATTGTTATGTGTAAATTTGTAACTGGTGCATGCTGTGCCTCAAATAATTTTCTTAGACCACAGACAGCTCTTGTTTCGCAGTTTTGGGAGGATGAGCAAACACTTACCTGTGACAACTATATGACATGCAGATTAGATTATGCCTTAGAGGACACAGCATTATGTTACACTTCCTTAGAGTGGGACAAAAAGTAGAAATGGAAATCATCTGAAATACTGACTTGGCAAAATCATAATAAAATATTTCTGGCTCCCTCTAGTGGGTTTTAGTTGTGTACTGTGGTAGCAATGTTACAGTAACTCAGCAAGAGTAAAAGGCTTTGTAAAGTTGAAACAAAAACTTCTAAGTCTTCATTTGATAATTCTGGCATTTCTGTAAACAACTCCTAAAGTTAGCCAGATTTCTTTAAAGGTTCCCACTTCATTTTATTTTTCTTTTAGATTTCAGATCTAGATACTTGATTGGCTTAAAGGCCCTGGTTCAACAACATATCGATCTAATACATACGTATCTGAATAGCTCCTACCTTTTATAGTGTTCTCTGGTGAAATTGTTCATGCTATCGAGCCAGGTTTTCTATAAACAAAACTAAGTTTAGGTACTTTAGGATTTCTTAAGATCTGGGAAGTACAGATTTTCATAGTGCAAATCCTTGAATCTTTCTGAATTTGCAATATCCCTTGTGTCAACAGTGAATACCAGCCACAGATCCAGATGCTTTAACTACTTTTATTCTTAGAACAGTTTTGTTTGGTTCCACTTCTTTTTTCTTTTTTTTTTTTTTTTTTAGATTTTTCTGCCTCCATAACATTCAGGTTCTCCTTAAAACGCTTAAATCAAAGAGGTTTTTAAAAAGTTTTTTTTGGGTCCCCTTTTTTTTTTTTTTTTTTTTTTTTTTTTAGATTTTTCTGCCTCCATAACATTCAGGTTCTCCTTAAAACGCTTAAATCAAAGAGGATGACAGATGATGAGCATGCCAGTAAACTGCCTCCTGGTTTTATGTAATGGATGACCACAACTGAGCTTATGAAGATCAGTTTACTACCACAGATTCTGGAGCTGAAATTCCAGTGCGTTCTTCAAAATACACCACACACGGATAGTACTTCAGAAGATTTTTTAAAAATTATAAATAGTAAAAAAAGAAATTCTGAAAGACTGAGGGCTCCCCTTCCTACATTTGGTGTTTGCAAAGGCAAAATTTTTCCACCTTCAGTTAAACTGCCACAAAGTATAAATCTCTCAAAGACTGATTCCATGCGACTCAGATTTTCAAATGAGGGAAGGAAAGCGCTCTTTCAGAAAAAAAAAAAAAATTCAATCAGTATTAGTTAAGTGTGAAAGCAACAAAGCTACTAACAAACAGCCCAGAAGACTTGATATAATACAAGAAAAGGGAAATAGGAATCTGTTTTTTAATGTATCTAATCTGAAAAACATGTTCCCACGACACAGCTGATACACAATTTACAGGCTGCTGTATCTGTGACTGACTCATCTAATGCTAATAAACAATGGGAACTCTTCCTCAGCTTTAACTCACTATGGTCGTACTGCAATTTTATTTATATCTGGTTCAGAATTATAGGTCGCCTGAAAAATATCTATTCAATTACACTGTTTTTGAGTAACTCAAGAGAGCTAACCTCACCACAATAAGATACACGTCCTCTGACTTCTGAAAGTAAACAGTATGTACACTTCAAACTTTTACAAAAGGAACATCAAAACAACAAGAACACTGCATAGTTTCTTCTCATGTATTCAGAATAGTTTCCTGAACATTCTCAATGTCCTCTCAGAAAAGAGAAAAATTTTAGTTCAAAGAGAAATTACTTCAAAAATTATTTGAATTTTTTTTTTTTTAATATTAGTCCAGTTACACTACAACTGAAAGAAGTTAAAATAGCTGTTCTTCTGCCCACAATCAGAATCCACTGACTTTCTTTACAGGATAAAATATTGAAACTGATGACTAGAGGAGCACACATTCACTAAATCCTACACAATAAGGATATGCAGGTTTTTAAGGTTTCTCTGATTTTTTCTAAATATACTAGAGTCATTCTACTCGAAAAACCAAGTCGATAAAACTAGCTACTTTCAACATTTTCATCACATTCAGATCAGGGACCTCACATGGACATAGTATTAAGTTCATAGTTCTTAACCACAATTTCTTCAAAATACAGAAGTTCATAATACTAAAATTATTAAGCACACTCAAAAAAACCACCCTACATTCATGCAATTTCACTGATTGTTAAAGAAAAACAGGAGGAATATGAAATCTAACTTCAGTAATTTAAAAGGTTCCTTGGGACCTGGGTTGAAGTGATTGTAAAGGCAAATATTTTTAATCTACTAAAGATTTATTTGAAGAGTATCTTGAGATCAATTATGTTTTCACTCCTATTTGACAAGCTGATTTCCTGTAAGCATATGGGGCATAATGCAGGGGAAGAACTGCTCACATCAATATTAGCATCACCATTTGTATATGTATAACCAGAGTTAGAATATGATCACACACAACTGCAAGGATGAAAGCCACACGTTTTGTCTGGGATAGAATTAAATTTCTTCACAGTAGCTCACATGAGACTATGTTTTGCATTTGGGTTGAAAATAGTGTGGATAATACAGGGATGTTTTAGCTGCTGCACAGTGCTCACACAGTGTCAAGGCCTTTGCTCCTCAGATTTCCCCACCGGTGATTAGGTTGGAGGTGCACAAAAACCTGGTAGAGGACACAGCGTTGACAGCTGACTCCAACTAACCAAAGGGATATTCCATACCATATGATGTCATGCTAAACAATCAACTGGGGAGGATGTTGGTGGGGGTCTGCTGCTCGGAAGGTGGCTGGGCATTGGTCTGTTGGTGTTGGACAATTGGTTTTATTTGCATCACTTGTCTTTTTAGGATTTATTTTCCTCTCACTTCAATTTTTTTCTCTTTTCTTTACAATTTTTTTTATTAGTAGTATTTCTTTTTAATTATTAAACTGTTTTTATCTCAACCCACAAGTTTCTTTCTCACTTTTACCCTTCTGAATCTCTCCCCCATCCCCCCAAGGTGTGGGAGTGAGCGAGCAGTTGTGTGTTGCTTAGTTGCCAGCTGGGGCTAAATCACAACACAAGACAACAAAGCACCTATTTAGCAGTAAAATCACTTTTTATGAATTTACAATAGCAACAATGAAGGTCCTTGCCTAAGTAGAATGTTTGCAATGCTTTCTAATTAACTCCAGAAAAATCTAGTAAATACTGTGATATATGGGACAAGTCTCAGTAACTTCTGATATCCTCAGGCTTTAGGAATAGTCACATCTCCCTCACTGGACAACCACAGCTGTAAAGACATAACAAAAAATCTCATTGCAGACTTTTCAGATGTTGCAGAGGAAAGAACCTGACTTGCTCTTTTACATTTCACATGATATCATTAACTTTCTGAAAGGACTGCTTTAAGTTTTATTGTAATTAAATAGAAGCATATAACCAGTTCTGGACCAAATTATTTTGTTATACATGGAAAGAGTTGTACTTCCACTTCTTTTTTGCGTAAAAAAGGATGTTTCATGTCTAGTAGCTTAAAAAAACTATCCAAATTAGGTCAGGGCTGTCTAAAAACAAAATGTGTTTAAGTTCCATTAATGCCCAAAATTCAGTGTTGGATTCCTTCTCACATGCCGGGACTGCTGCTAATGAAGTGAGAATACTAGTTTTCGAGAGGTCAGTAAGAGGAAACTCACAGATTTATAGACAACTCTTTTCCTTCTGACCTAGACACATCCTTTTCAACTCAACATCAGCTGTGAGAACTACTGCATGCTTGAAAGAAAAGCAGAAGAGAGCATGCATGTGTTTTTACAATGTAAATTACAAATTTACAATACGTGCATGTCATCTAACTCTGTTTTTCCACATCAGCAGATGTGAAGAAAACTTTTCTAGGCTAATAGATGCTAGAGAAAAGTTGATCACTAGAGCATCTCATGTACTGAGAGCATTATCACAGTGACAGGTACAAAGTGGGACAATGGGACAGAGGGTTTGGATCAGCCATGCCTTCACTATCCTTGAAGAAAGTATTTTATTTCTCATGCATACGAATTTCATCACTGCAGAGTACATCCAGATTACACTATTATTCTCAGTTCACTTAGACACTGTATGCTTCCAAAACAAATGCATATTTCTCTAGTTATCTTTTTTATTTATTCATTTAGGGATATTTTTAACAAGGGTATCACAAAGATCTGAAACAGTGACTGATGACAGAAGTTTTATGAAACTCCTGATTTAAAGTATCTTGCAGCAGATAATTTCTGAGGGACATACACTTCACAGATGTGCTCCACAGAGCCAAACCAATATATTTATGCTAAGGCCTGGATCTTTATCCTTCAAAGACCCAGTTAGTTTACAGTCTTCTTTGTTTAAAAGAATTTGAAGTTTAACAGGAAATTCTTTCCTATGTACCGACCAAAACCAATTTGTTAAAGAAATATCATCATGGTGTTATAGTTTAAAAATTAACTAATACTGAACGTAAACAGAGAACTAGACAATTGAACACACTGGAGAAAAAAAAGCATTTGAAACTTATCATCAATGTAGAGGTAAAACTATTCTAGTCTCTTGGAAAAATACCACACATTCCATTCCTAGAACTGTAAGGAATTCAAATCATTAACAACAATAAATATCGTCTTTCATAATCACATGACCAAGAATCTGAGAGCAAGAACACCTTAATTAACCAGGTCGTGACTCTGAAGTTATGTAGCAATTACACCGAAACGGAAAGACGAACAAGTTGAATGAACACTAATGATTAACACTGCCCAAGTTTAAACATTTAAAGATAAATGGGAGGTGTACCTCTACACATAGTGAACTAAATGACTAAGATTCTAACTTAGTTAATAAAGATACATCTACAATTCTATCAATATAAAAACATGCTAGGGATTTATTTTGTGAAAGCCTATTATACCCAACATCAAACAGAACTCCTGGTAATTTCTTTATGTATTTGGTTTCTAATGCATAGGTATTTTATTTCTCACAGATCAAAAGTGTTAAAAAAAACTTTTGAACTACATGAAACTAATTCTCAAAAAAATACAAACATTAACACATAACAGTTCACTAAAATTGAATTAGCTACCTGAAATCCAGGCTTTTCTGTAGATCTCCTTGATGCTGAATGAAGGCATCTTTACAATTCAAATCAAGGAAGGTTTAGTTTTCAAATACCCTCCTATTTTTACTTCATAGATGACATCTTGTTTAAGCACAGTATTTTTCACATTTATTTAAATTTCTCCATGAATGCACTCAAGTCTAAGATCTGGTGAAGCTGTCTACATAAAGCCACTCATACTGTGCATCCAGTATTTGATATATTAATAGATGCTCACCATACAATTTTTTTTCACACAGCAGATCTAAACAGCAGACAATATTAACCCAGATGCAAGACCTTTTTATTTTAATTCCTCAACTTATCAGTAAACTGTTCCTTGAAGACACTAGTTTAGTTAAATAAAGCTGTAAGTAAACAGCTGAGAAAAGAAGAAAAAACCCCTAACCTTGGGATGTTTGCCGCTTTACTCTATTACTAGCAATGTCTTCATTATTAATATATATAGGCACTGGTTTCCAGCCACTGAAGCTGAATCTAGATGATTAAATATTTATACTATGCCCTGCTGTGCCATAATGTCTAACTGTGTCCAAAGAGTCCTAGGTGTGCTGTTACCCACCTGGGACTGAAACAAGGAATTTGCTGAGCTACTTTTGATAAAGGTCTACAGCTGGAACTTAATAGCACACGATATGGTTTCTGAATATTGCAACAGGTGGCAAATATAACTTCCTGCTCAAGAAGTGTTTCATATTCTGGTTTCAGAATTGCTAATAGCTCTATAAATTTCAGCAAAAATTAAAGTGAAACTTTATTGATGTTGTAAAGAATATAATGTTATTACACTGTTTCCATACACATTTTAAAATAATGTTATTTTAGGATAGCTTGAAGAAGAATTTAAATGGAAAATGGATCTATTTTTGTACAATTTGAAATTAAAAGTTAAATTTCTATTGCTATCAGGATAGGAGAAATAGTCAGCAAAACTAAAGCCAGCCCTATAATTCCACCAGTTTCTCTCTAAATCAGCTCTAATGCTTTTCAGAATTTCAGTAACATCTAAAACTAAGCCAACTGCTTTTAATTTCTGTACTATAGAATTACAACATAGTGTACGTGTACAGGACAAGGTTTACAGGAGAAACTAGTACCTTTTACACTGTTGCAGGTGAAAAAGAACTTACAAGCTTTTGGGCACACAAACTCTTACTCATCTAATATAGAAGTACATATATGACTGTAAAAAGATTTTCAAACTTGTTATTTTAGTTAGTTTGTTCATTCTCAAGCGAGAAGCATATCTGAATGTGTTCTTTAAGCATGGAGCTTGCTAACAAAAGCAAAGTCTCACTACATAGCTATAAAACTTCATGTAGTCATTAGCTAACTAGCGAAGTTGAACTAACATGAACTAGCTAAGACCATTCTGAAGCCACGCTGCACCAAGAAGTTGCTTTATTTTCATTTTCTGATTAACCTCTCATTCCTTCGCCACGTTCCCCGAGTTCTTCAGCAGCTCACAAAAGTTAATACAAAGCTGGACTACAATGTAGTGCAATCTCCCTCTTCCTTGGCTGTGACAGCCAACATAGAGTGTATCTTAGCATGACAGTAAGACCAATGAAAGTTAACAACATATGGGATCTAATTTACGGAAACGTATGCCTGTTTAATGCATCAGTACAATGCATTTACTATGCGTGGTCTTCAGGCAAGTTTAAATCTGCACCTTTAATACCATGTACGTATACTGCCTACATTCTATTACATGTTCCATCAGGAGAGCCTTGAAAATTGTGAAAACACAAAGCTAGGTAACATAATTTTGAGAATATGATTTGACTGTGCAATCATAGTAATTTTGAGAGAGAAAAGAAGCAATTTAGTATTTAAATATATTTACAGAGAGTCCATTTTATTTATGTTTTGCAATCCAATTCCAGGACACAGAGGACAGGAAAACCACAGGCTTTCAATGCCCTGTTCGTTAAAAGCAAGCACCTTCTACTACTACTGGAGGAGCATTCTGTAGTGATGAAGGAAACAAGAGTGAGCTCTGAACACAGTAAGATAAAGAAAAGTGCCTTAGACAAGTGGATACATGAGAAACAGGATCAAAGAACAGCCTAGGACAGGTGGCCCAAGGCAGGAAAGTCTAAATTGACAACTCTCCAAACTACTTAGAGAGATCCCAATCTGAAAGACAATACTCAAGAGCTGAGGAAAATCATTAAGCTTCCCGCATTAGAGAGATACCTCAGAAAACAGTGCTACATAACAGCTGGAACAGGAGGCTTTGGTCGGAGGTATTCTAGACAGTCTAGGAAAGTCCAGGAAAACTCTATTGGTTTTGTGAGTCTCTCTGCAAAAAAGTTTTTTTCACAGAGGGAGGGGCCCTGCCAGCTGTATAATGTGAAGCAACATTGGTTTTTCTCTGTAAATAATTTTTTTAATGGCCAAAACACTCGATCTGCAATTTTCTAACTTCTAAAAAAAAAAAAAAAAAGCTGTATGGGCTTTCTTGTAACATTTGAAAGGAATAAATTTCAGTGATCCAGAAATTAACGTATTTCTTTGTTAAAAAACCCTATGCTTTAGAGCATATACAGTCCATGAAAACCTCAATGAGACTCAAGAGTGTTTCTTCGTAAGATACAAAGTCAGGCTGAGTCAAGTGTCAAGAACGGAGTAAGAGTTTACCCAAATAGGTATTTTCCAATAGCCAGAAGGCAGCAGTAGAAGGAGCAACCTATGGTTTCTACAAATGTCACACTTGTGCAGTTCAAGGTGAGGCACTGTGGAGGTACAAATCTGCAATACAGATGCTTTAGAAACAACAGGATTCCCGGTAGGGCCCAGGACCTGTTCAGAATGGCTGAAGTAAAATGAGAAAAACTTTCTCTCTTGTTTAACAGTGATATTTCCACACATATTCAATGACAAGAAGCATTCTCTCCACCACCTTGGTCTCTCGTGACTGGAATAATAATATTACTCTGGAACATGGTGAAGGAAAACTGGGGAATAGGAAGTTTTAATGTAGTAAGACAAAGGAAGGGAGAATAATGCCTTATGATAATTGCTTCTGATATTTTCTAATGTAAAATTATCTAACTTGTATTTAATGATTAAAGTTCAAATAAAATTCCAAAGCCAAGTTATTAGGGAAATTAATCTAGGAAACTATTCAGTAAGTACATTCAACTCCGAATTTGCTTAGAGGATTCTTTGAGATGACTTTATCAAAAAAAGATTCTGCAGGTTCCTGAGACTGGTGAAGCTTGAAGACTTGGTTTTTAAGGAAAAGCTATTTGTCTGTGTCTTAAGTATTTCAAAATGCATAACACTACAAAGGTAGAAAACTTACAAAGGTAAGTGTCAAATGTTTTATCCACTTGCACAGGAAATAAAGACAGAATAAGGAGGAAGTTCCCTAGTATTGCTCCTCAGGCTTATCCTTTAGAGATTTATAAAGAGTTCTGTTGAAGGCTTTGATTTACCTGCAGCACTTTAAAACAGATTCCCTAAAAACAACTTCTGATCCCACTAAAAGAGAAGATAACAGAGAAAGTATCAAAACCTCTGAAAGTCAGACCACTAAATTGCCCATTTCTTGTCACATTAAAACTTGTCACTTGAAAATGACCACTTGAAAAACATAAACTGATGTATCTAAACCTCAAATGTCCATAACTAAGCACTGTACATGAATTCTATCAAAGTTTTTAAAAGCCAGATCATGACCAGCAAAATAAATGTTTAATTAATTATGCATAAATAGAGCTATGAAAAGAAAATACATTCTTCCAGTCTGTTACAGGTCTGACTTAGAATCTGAGATTAATATCAAGTAGTTTGGTCTAGCCACTTTCTCTGATAGACTCCAGATCAGGTTTGAATGCTATCAGTGCTTTCTCAGGAAACTATTGTCCCTAGCACTGAATTAAGAAGACATCATCTCACTAGCAGGAATATAAAGTAATCACAGTTTCTCTGAAGTCCCCTTTCTCCTTCAGCTTTTGAAAAACACATTTTCTCTATGTCATAAACACACATATATATAATATTTTTGCTTTGTTGACTCTAGTTTTATAAGAGACAATGACCAGCTTCATCCTAACTTTTGCAATGGAGAAAAACTCACGTATTTCACTATCAGCAACAGGCATTTTCTGACCCAGAAAGAGATTTTCCCTCTCTTTCAGAAAGGACAGCACCCACCTAAAAATTTCTTGCAAGTAATGTTTCCATGTAACTTATTTAAGCTGCATCTAACTTGAACCATAAAACTGGTCTTTTTATCTTGGTACCTGAGATGGTTATTAAGAAAAGATTAAGAAAATGAACTCTTGGGGAAAAAAACAAACAAAATATAAATTGATGTACCTAAACCTCAAATGTCCATAACAAAACACTGTACAGAGATTTTATCAAAGTTTTTTAAAGCCAGATCAAGTGAAGGAAACTAAATCAGAATGAACCGGGTTTTCTCCTGCCAACTGTTTACAAAAAAATCCCTGTATTAGGTTGCTTACTTATTGTTTTCTCCAGAAACATCAGTGTTTATTTTCAAGCCAATGACTCCAAGCAAAGCTATAATTTGATTTAAATTCAGGATAACATTCAGTCAAAATTAGAATATGCTACTACTTCATTTCCTACTGTTTGCAATAAGATATGTTTTTACACAAACTGTATTGCACTTCTTAGTTCCTCATCTTTTTAATCACATCTTCCATCATTTTCAATGATACAGCCATACAATTTCACTATTTCACTGCTCTAGCTAGTGGTGTTGTCCATTTTAGTAAAGTTATTTGACTAGGAACATAATTGTCAAAACTGAAATAAAAGGAAGATGATCCTTGAATCTTTATTTTTTTAAAAAAACTTCATTTCAATCAGTCTTAATCAACTCTGGTTTCTCAAAGAGCATTCCTTTACCTCATGGTCACATTTTGATAAATAATAGTGACACAAATGCAGGAAATCCTTTAAAATGTACCTTTGTTACATTAAAAACAAAAATCCAAAAGATGGAAAAAAATCACTAATCACATTATTTTTCAATTAAAAAAATCAACTGTTTCCTTCTCAGAGATGATATAACTTTTTTATAACTTAAATTATTCCTTTCTGACACATTTGGGTCTGCATTTTGCAAAAGTTCTTCTTTATGTACTGTGATACCAGACTAATGAAGGACTAGGACATTCGTTAGTCAGTCCCACATTCTATGTGGAAAAAGGCACAGTGAGCATTATACTCAAAAACGGAATTAGTATGCAATAGACGTTCCCTTCTGCACATGTTTAAGGCACAACTACAACATTACACCACAGTCAGAATTCATGCCTAGCTCCATTCCCCACCGCCATAAACAGCACCAGTAGACTGGCATATGATTGCCCCTATCATTCAACAACGGTATGCGCTGTCCTAGC
>NW_010414747.1:18280-20380 GCF_000710305.1 Buceros rhinoceros silvestris
AATCTTAATATTTATCAAAATACGTCACAAGATTTCTACAGGGGACATACTAAAATGTCTTTCTACTCTCTAACTCCTCACAGACCTGATGCATTGAATACACCTCATTTTCCAAATCTGCGTTGTTTGATTGGATCAACGTACCACAGTCATCAGTCTAGAGCTTTATCTAAGAGCACTGTAGATCGAATTTGCCATTCGATGGTTAAAAAATACAGAATAGGCCTCTTAAGAAATACTAGAATTCACACCTTCTCTGATATGCTAACCCTGGAAAATGAAGGATAATAATTATTAAGAAATATTAAGGATTCTGTAAGTGGGCTAACCCACTGGCAAACACTGTGTCACACAAAATTTTAAAACTGTGTTTACACTGAAGTATCTGTTTTGGTGGTATCTGCATACCATGCACCAGGGTTTTTAACCTTACTGTTGGCATTAAAATAACAAGATGAATACCACTATTGTCCTTACTCCACAATGTTTATTGTCGAGAATAAATTTACCTAAAATACTTAATGTTCTTTCTGCCTTCATAACTTCTAAAACATCTACTTCAAAATCAGCAGAAACAAGTATTACCTAAAGCAACTTAAGGCACAGTCATTATATGGAAAAACCTAACTAGTCGATTAGCTAGAGAAATTCCTGTCCCTTCCCTCCTTCGCACAGGTACATGGTAACACTAGATAATCATATAACCTTATTACTATGACCTCCTTCACTCTTGTTTTTTATTTTCCAAGTGATAGAGATGTGTACCTCACAGACATTATTGTTGGATTGGCTGAGGCATACTAACAGTATTCCCACAATTACAAGAGTATACTGAAAGGGTAAATTCTTCAAGGAGAAAATCATTCCTTTTATTTTTCTACCTTCTGTACTCCACAGCTACTTCCAGGAACTGCTTTCACTTTACAGCCTCTGTGAGTTCACAGCCTTTTAATCATAAAAAATTCTAATGATGTAGACCAAAAGAAAACTACATAACCCTCTGCCACACTTGGGGGCCAGTATGTGTCCCACCAAGAAGACCACTTGCCTGCTAGAAAAAAAACATATCCTAAACATTAACAACAGCAGACAGCTTACAATTTCTGTATGAAGCAAGGTATTTCTGAACCACATGTGAGAGAAATGTGAGCCTTGGCACTGCTATCAGTAAGTAAAAATCACACTTACTGTAATTTCACTAAATGCTCCATCTAATATAGGAACTTACTTGCCAAGCACTACAAGGCAAGTTGCTTTTGCAATTGCAATTCTTTAGAATACATTAGAGATTTCCATGAAAAAACAGATTTACACTAGCTCAGGTAGTTTTCTCAATTCTGTCATTTTAAAAAAATCACATTTAATTTGTTAAACTATTGAAATATATCCAGGCTTATTCTCAGATTCGGATTTATACTGTATTTTCTAAATTTAGCTAAAATAAAAGCAGATTAAAATATTTACTGTAGGTGTAATATTAGCAAGACAAACACAGTGTCAGTGACATGCATAACGTCTAACATTATCTCAACATTATGCTCAATACAATATCTGCACTACATTTTAGGAATGCCTACATATCATTTAATTTAGAAAATAATTTATATGTTAGCAGACAACTCTGTGACATTGCTGGCACATTCCTAAATGTTTAGAATAAATGCGTTTTCTTAACGTTTACTGGTATCTAATTGTATTGTCATTAAAAATCAAAACCGAACTACCATACTAAAAAAAAAAAAAATTACAAGCTAAATGTTGAGTGTATACACATCAATGACACAAAGAAGACTACCAGATGGTGCAAAAAATTATTTTGATAACTCTATGCCACTTTGATAACATTAACTTGTATTTTTGTAAGAGAAACACCTATGAGACAACTACCTGTTTAATTTTTTTAAACTGTGCACATATCGTATTGCAAAACTAAAAGAAAAGTAGGGGCATGCTCACAAAAGCTGCAAACAAAGAGGAACATCATGCAAACTGTTCACAACAACTGACTGATTATTAGTAAGTTAGTTATCTGAAAAACAGGTGAGACTTTCGTGCCAAACACTGCTTTCATTTTAATGACAGTAACTCCCCTTGCCTTCA
>NW_010414747.1:20496-22334 GCF_000710305.1 Buceros rhinoceros silvestris
GCAGGAATTACACCTGTGTAAATGAAAGCAAATGTAGGCCAGGAAATAAGTCTACCCATAAAAGAAAACAACGTTAGACAGAAAAAAGGCTCTAACCACTTTGTCCTCCTGGAGTTCATATCCACGAAAGCAAGCAAGAAAAGACAGAAAAAAAAGACAAAGAAGGAAAGAGTCACTTTCATTTTGAAAGCAAGCAGTAGGATTTGTTAATAAAATGAACAAACAAATATCAAAGGAATTAATACCTATCTTTCTAATTTCCCCTAGCAGGTAAGATCTAGTGAAAAATATGTCATTTTAGTAGTTTTCTTAATCCTTTCATGGGTGAAATTGAGACAGCTTTATATAACAAAGGAAATATTTGTACAAAAAACTATACAAAGAAAATTATTTTCATAAAAATAATTTGGGAATCATATCTGAATTATCTTAATAAAACAAATGGGGCATCTCATAAAAAGGATGTAGAATTTAGCTCTGGACCCCAATATTGCAAATGATTAGCGTGCAGCAACCCTTTGCACTTGCAAGTGAAATGAAGAATGTTTGTTTACTACAGCCAGAAATCAGGTATGCACAATGGCATACCTGCACGTTAGTCAGTCAACAGATCTTTAAATTACTAGAGATTTAAAGCATAAGGAGACAGTTTGTTACAAGTCTTTACATCATATCATGTCAGATCTATATCATTTATAATTTCTTTTTCATATGCATAAATATTAAATACAAACATTCCCATTGATTACTATTTTCCTTGAAGGAATTATATTTTTAGCTGTCTAGAATTGGAAATGGAATAATACTTTACAAAACAAAAATATTCAAAATGCTTTCAGTGTAAACTACTCCCGATTTTTGTGAATCACGAACAATGATTTCTTTTTAGTACCTTAATTTCACATGCCAATACACAGACTAAATCTCGGTATGCGATTAAGCACATAGGTGTGTTGGAAATACAACTGCTCACCAAGAAAGGCTGACAACTCATTTTATAGCTTTGTTGTGTGGTTATCTATATGACACGTAACTCTGCGCTCCTGCGGTTTAGGTTCCGCCGATACCAGAGACTCAGACAAACAGCAGAGGATACAACAGAGGACAACCAAGACAGCCAGGGCCTTAAAGCACACGATGTACAAGGAGAAGGGATATACAAGGGATTGTTTGGCTTGTTCAGCCAGAAGAACTCTGGGGTAAGGAAGGGTGCAGGAAGAGGGAAACTACTTGCATTCCTGAACTACTTAAAGGAGAGCTATAGGGAGGACAAAGGCAGAATTTTCTTTAAGATGCATAGTTAATGGATAAAATGAGAGAATCAAGGGACTGGCTTGTATAAGAAAAAAATGAAAACCAAAAGAGTGGTTAAGCACCGAAAGAGATTGCTCATAGAGGTTACAGACTCTCCATCCTTGGAAAATTTTACTACTCAGTTGCACAACATCCTGAAAACCTGGTCTGATGTTGAAAATAATCCCGCTTGGCACAAGAGATTGGTCTAGATAATTTCCATAGGTACCATCTGACCCAACTTGTTCTATGATCCTCTGTACAGTGGTAAGAGATTATAAAGTATTTTCAGAGATGCCGCAGTTTTTAGTGGCTTTCTCAGTTATAGGAATAGCAAATATCATTGACAGTTATCTAAATCACAGGATTTCTAAGCATTATCACCCTGTGTGCAGAGAAATAAGTACAGCACCTGGTGGTCTGCTACAAAGTCACAGAATCATTTTGTTGGAAGAGACTTTTAAGATCATCAAATACAACCGTTAACCATGTCCCTAAGCACCACATCTACACATCTTTTAAATACCTCCAGGGATGGGGACTCC
>NW_010414747.1:22602-23082 GCF_000710305.1 Buceros rhinoceros silvestris
ATCTACACATCTTTTAAATCCCTCCAGGGATGGGGACTCCACCACATTCCTGGACAGCCTGTTCCAGTGCTTCACAACTCTCTCTGTAAAGAAATTTTTACTAATATCCAACCTAAAACACACCCATGCATTTTGAGGCCATTTCCTCTCGTCCTATCATGTGTCATTTGAGAGAACAGACCCCCACATCGCTACAACCTCCTTCCTTTCAGGTAGTCGTGGAGTGTGATACAGTGTCCTCTGAGACTCGTTTCCTCAGACTAAACAACCCCAGTTCCCTCAGCTGCTCCTCATAGGACTTGCTCTCTAAACCCTTCACCAGCTTCGTTGCCCTTCTCTGGACACGCTCCAGCTCCTCAATGTCCTTCTTGACGTGAGAGACCCAAAACTGAATGTGGTATTCAAGGAGCAGCCTCACCAGTGCCGAGTACAGGGGGACAATCACTTCCCTGCTCCTGCTGGCCACACTATTGCTGACAC
>NW_010414747.1:23373-50166 GCF_000710305.1 Buceros rhinoceros silvestris
TCCCGTGGGCTTGGTGCGCCTTCCCAGCCGCTCTCCCCCAAGCCAGTAACTTTGCAGGGAGTTGTTGTGACCCAAGTGCAGGACCTGGCACTTGGCCTTGTTGAACCTCGTATCTGGCCTCGGCCCATTGATCCAGCCTGACCAGATCACTCTGTAGAGCCTCCCTTCCCTCAAGCTGATCAACACTCCCACTTAACTTGGTGTCATCTGCAAACTTACTGAGGGTGCACTCGATCCCCTCCTCCAGATTGTTGAAAGTACTACTACCACTGCTACTTTCCTAGCAGGGCTACTGTCCCACTGCTATAGAGTGGCAGTAGTGGTCATAGATTTTTTGACTGGAAACATCTAATGATTGGATTTCTCATCCTCACCTCTGAAGCAATATACTCTACTACACAAGAGAAGCATAATCCATAAGCAGGTATTTTTAGCACAGAGGCTAAGAAATTTTTTAAATTGTAAATGCTTGCTTAGGTTGCTTTATCAGCAAATGTCTCGCAGCTGCAGGAAGGGGTGAGTAACAGTACAGAAAAGCAATTAAGTCAGAATAGTCCAGCTGCTCACTTTAAGGATGAAGACAGTAATTAAAAATACAATTTTAAAACAAACAAAAAAAAAACTTGAGAAAATTCAATAAACTCCAACAAGACCCAGTAGGTAAAATAACACATGACAAAGACGAAGTTTGTAAATACGTTAAACTGAAGAAAAAAGTAAAGGTAGTGGATTTCACAAAATGATGGAAAACAGACACACTGATATTTCAGATGAGAAAACAGGAACATCTTTAAAACAATTGATAATGAATAAAAAATATAAATATTAAGTAGAAGAGGTTAAAACTTAATACAAATTTTTAAAGGGGCAATATCCCTAAGAAAAAAAATTTTAGATTTGAAGTATCTTTATTATTGGGTTTTTTTAAAATACAGCTTAGCACACTGTTCTAGGCTGATTATTCTTTAGAGCAGGATTGTCTGTTTCTAGCACAGTCCTTAATGTCTTAATAAATTTTAATGCCTTCAGTTTAAACTTCTGTGTTTCATATTCTGCACTGCACCATTATCCCTGAAAACTTAGAGAATACTATAAACAGGGCCTATAATATTTCAAGAAAATGATTAGAAATAATTTTCATTACACAAGACCCATAGCCTGGTCATCTGAAAACGAGTAGTATTATGTGTAGTATTCTTCTCAAAGATACACACTGAAGCATAGGACAAAAGGCAACAAATATGTGTTGGAACATGGAAAATTCAGACTAGATATAAGGAAATATTGCTTCTATTTTTTAATCATGCGAGTGGTCAAGCACTGGAAGAGGTTGCTCAGAGTGGTTGCTGAATCTCCATCCTAGAAGATTCAAAACAATTAGGCAAGGCCCTCTGAAAATTCATGTAATTCAAGATCTTTTGAGCAGGAGGTTGAACCTTCATAGATCCTTTCCAACCCAAATACTCTGTAATACCTTTTCCTCACTTGAAGAAAATATAGTTATACTACTCTTTTAAAATAACTTTCTTCTACATACAATATAATTACATATACTTAAACATTGCGTTTTGCCATTCATATGAATTTCTTTCCCAATTTTATCTTTATTCTAAAAATAATGACTAATATAATTTATCCATTGTCCTGGCTACTTCTATGCTATTCTAACATAGTATTCCAGTCTGGCTAAATTGTAAGTGAAAATTATATACAGAAAATTTAATCTATTAATTGTTCTAATAGTTCTCTGCAAACACACAGATGATCTGCGCCACTTCATAGTATGAATTATGTTCTAATCTATCTTTTTCACTCAGTAGTTTTCACCTCAGATAGATACAAGGATTGTTAAAACAGTTATGGAGAGTAAAATTGTAATACAGAGGAAGAAATGTAAATTCACACTAGAAAAGTAAATTCAGATGACAACATAATATAGTATAAGTACAAACCAGTAACAGAGGTGACTCAGAAATAAAAAAAAATTAAGAGATAGAAACAAACTCTCACTACAACACTGACATATATTTTAGAAAGGACCGTTTAGAAGTTTTGAGACAGTTTTTCTAATAACTACTCATATGTCACAAGGTTCTAATGTTAGAAACTATTGGCTCATAAATATTGATCTGGTAATACTGTTCCCTTCCATCACTGCCTCATTTTGCCATATCTTAATTTGTTTCCAAAAAACAAACTTAACTTAAATCACAGAAAAGATAAAACGCTTACTAAATTTATCCTAAGATTGTAAACAATGAGAACATGCCAACTTGCATTTCATAAAACCTCAGATTACATTAGTGAAAATCATGGCTAATCAGTAATTCTCATGTGTCAAAGAGTAAAGAAGTCTCAATTCTCTGTTAGCTCAAATGATATCCCAAAGTACAAGCACCACTCAATTAAAATTATATATATACACATATGTATTTATAAACTACATATCAAAAGAAGATGAAAGGTTTTTCTCAGAAATTAATGGCATAATGAAAAGTCTCAAACACTTCAGCATATAAGTGTAAGCTTTCCAACACTAAGCTGTAATCTCAAAAATTGGTGGCTTTGAAAGGGCCACCAAGACTCCAAATCCTGTCATTCACTCTGTGATAACAACAGTAACTGAGACTTGTTTCACACAATCTTACTATGTTGAATAACCTCCAGGATGAAGGCTCTTTTTTCAGAAACAGGCTATGAAATATAAATATACATGAAGTTCAAGATAAGCTGCCATGCTTTACTAAACATCTAAGACTACCTCCAGTCTCTCAGCTGCTTCTCCCACATTGCTGTCAAACACTCTTGAGCTCATAGTAATACAATGCAAGTAGTGACCTGACTGACCACATGAGAGAGAGTCTATTCGGTCTTTTCAATAGCAAAGATATTTAAGAAATTATTAAAATCAGTTCTCAAAGAACTGATGCAAAGACACCAAAAACCACAAATCAAACAGACTTTGGCGGTATTTGTTCTGTCCACGTGAAAATGCAAGTATTGGTTTGTCCTGAGTTTGGCTAGCATAGGGTTAATTTCCCCAGCCAGGATAGCTGGTCCAAACCAGCCAATGGCTTATTCAATACCATTCCAATACCATGCCCAGTGTATATAAGGAGGTGCTGCCAAGAGCTCACAGTTTCAAACAGTGCAGCTTGGCTGAGCATGGCTCAACTCAGCATGGCGGTGGCAAGCAATGCATTGTATATTACTGACTTTTTTATTGTTATTAATATCGTTTTCTCTCTCTTTTCAGGTTGTTCAAGTAAATTCTCCTTATCTTAGCCCAAGAGGCTTTACTTTTACCTTTTTTTCTCCTCCTCCCCCACCCCCACCCCCCAGAGATAGAGAGGAGGAAGCGAGTGGCTGCGTGGTGCTTGGTTGCCAGCTGAGTTCAAATCACAACATAGTTTTATGGGGCAAGGCCTTAACTCTATGAATATTCAGACACACAGAAATGTTAGTAAAATGACTGGAACTCCATCCCATACTCAAATCTAGAGTGAGTTAATAGCTACATTTTATCCTTTAAAAAAAAAAACCTGTTAGAAGGTCAATCTGGCATCTCACTGCCAGAGCCAAAGCCACTCTTCAAAACAGCATTTTTTCAACTTAAGTGCCTAAAATTACCAGTTTGTCTAAAATTATCAATTCTTCATGGTTTCAGGATCATAACAAGGTTTTTAAAAGCTTTGAAATAGAGTGCAGAGTTCAAACATGCCTAACTTCTCTTGAAGTTGAGACCATCATCTGCTGTTTAATGATTCAGAACCGCTACCAAATAGAGAGTTTCAAATAAATAAAATTGCTAACAGCATTCGTTTGTTCAGCTGTCATTTGAAGAGAATTATTGTATCCACACAATTTGTATTAAAATCACAGGGTTTTTCCCTGTGAGAATCAATAGAACCCAAGGTGTCAATAGAGAAACGCAGATTCTGAATATCAGTTCTGTCAGGCATCAGTTTGCAAGAAAAGTTTGTGGGCTGGAAAGAAGCAGCACCTCCTGGTTCAGAATTACAGTTGTGGCAAGGTTTTCACTCTTAGTATTAAACGCAGTTTGAAGAAGTGTTTTGCTGGGACAGCACACTACTTCTATACTGCCCTGGCACAAGGAGGGTCAGCAGCTTGGCAAGGAGCAGGGTACAAAGGGTGTTACGAGGCAGGCCATGTCCCAACCTACAGAGCTGTGTCCCACAGTATGCATGCAAGCGAAGCAGGGTAGGGCCCAGCACTGTAACCAGGGTCAGCAAAGAATCCAGGTGCCCAGCAGGTCCATCATGACAAGGCAGAGCTGAGACCAGCCAGTAAGCCAAGCCTACAGATTCAGGTCAGCAAGGGGCCCACACAGGCAGTGGCATGGCTCAGACAGGTACCAAGGTTGAGTGCCCGAGTTGAAAAGCAGCTTCCAGTTGAGGAGACGGGCTGGAGGCACCTTCTCACACAGCTCTTTCCCCAAGGCTGATCCCAGGTCACAGATGCACCACATCAGAGCTGCTTGTGAGCACAGGCATCCAACCCCATTTGAGGAAGGAGTGGGGAACGGTGCTAAGGACCATGATGTACACCAGCCGAACTGTAGTTGTGGTAAGTTTGGGTATAACTTTCAAAAGAACAAAGAGGCTGATCAGCTCAAATAAAATGGAGCTGATCATTTCGAGATTTAAAAATCACAGATGTTCACTATGGCATTAATGTTGTTCTCATATGATCAGGACCAGATTTCAGACTGGAAGTCTTTAATGTATTGGATAATACAAACTCTATGCTATTCATGGAGAGACTGAGGTGTGAAGTTCATTCTATTTAGAAGGGTAACTTTCCCAGCTTCCAGCTATGGATTCACAACTTCTAAATAAAACAGCCGACGCTCCTTTATTTCAGAAACAATTATACTGAGGTTCTCCAGAAAGATTAAGACAGTTGTAGGTTGTCAGATTTTATGGACTAAACTGAAAAGAAAAAAAAAAAAACAAAAATAAAAAAACCAAAACATACTTGGTTTAGAGAAATCCCTTCCTCAAGTTTGCAATGTAACGTCTTTTCTAGAGAAACACAGAGTCAAACCATGCCTCCCAAGGACCAACTTATTTGTATGTGACAGGAAATCACTGAGTTTATCCCAAATCCCTAGTGACGTAGAAATCCTGATGGTGACAGACTAATTCTTCAGTGCTTGCCAACTGTCAATAGAATGAAATGAATTACACATTAGCACAAGGATTCTAAAATTTTGTTTTGTGACTCCATATAGATGGCCACATTGCAAGTTCAGCAGTTAGAATCATTCAACAAAGAGACCTTGATGGTTTTCTGAAAATCAAAAATAGCCTTAGAGAAATAGTTGGAACGCAAAGCTTTCATAGAAGCAGAGGGAGGTGAGAGAATTTCCCTACTTATTCTTACATGTTTGACATGCAGTTGCTGGGTCCTGTAAAACAACGGAAAATCTCTTACTTTTCATGTTCAAAGACAAAGAAAGAAGGATGTTTCAGCTGCTGCAAGTGACAGCAGGTTGCCAAACACCCTGAAAGAAGGTATTCAACATGCATCAAATTAAGTTTTCAGAGAAGTATTGTTTCCTTCTTTTGCAAGTGAAATATTAGTTTACTGAACTGGCGTTCTGAGCTGCTGAAATTTATATTCACTGCACACAAAGTCATATTTATCCGGAATCTGTATTTGTCCAATATTTTAGCACGCAAATTTCTCAGCTGCATAAAACCTCATTTTGCTATCCAGCACTGCCTCATTCAGTGTGCATTCCCCTATACAAATCAGTATATAATTAAAAAAAGAACAGCAGTACATTTTGTATATCAATGGCACCTACATTACTAAGAACAATTACTTCTTGCTGTCATGTGATTTATTATTTCAGTTTTAATCAATCTGAAATCGTTCACAAACATAAACAACAACAGTTCAAGGTTTCTTCCTCCAATGAAATTTAAGCATCCCATCCTGGCTGCATACTCCATTCACTAAGATAATAAGCAACATGGAAGCAGCTGTGCTACCATTATCAGTTTTACTTGTTTGGTCTAGAAGGAACTCCCACATAACGATAAATCACCCAGTCATTCTGAGAATCCTCATCTAATGGTCTCACAACAGTCAAACATTTCCACGCTCTGCTCCTACTCATGACCATGAACCTTGTAAGCAGCAGTCCTCCTTGTGATGTTTGAAAGAAGTATTCTTTGCAATTCTGTGTCTTCTGACGTGCATGCTGCTGATGCTATTTAGAAGCACGTTCTGCTGTAAATGGCATGAATTTGGCTTGATACTTGATATTATGAAAAAGATCACAAACAGATCAAACAGCTCTATCAAAGAATATTTCCAACAGTTTAAGAATCATTTTATATAAGGTCCAAAGTAGACATATATAACCTGTCAAAAAATGTCTACAAAGTCCAAGGGAAATCTAGGAAAGTTAAAGGAGGAAGCTATTAGAAATCATTCTTTGAGCACTTAAAGTTGTTTCCATGAAGGAAAACGGAAAAGAATGAATACTGGTAAATTCTGGTGAACCAGAAATAATTTTCATATCAAATAACGTGTATAGGCATCAAAGAGATTATAAATAGGAGACTGTCTCTGTCTCTCTGAAATAAATATTTTGTATTTATGCTCATGTTGATTAGAGAGATACTCACTTTAGAATATTATTTAAAGCAGAATGAGCCGGAGGATATATTTCAGAAAGATATTTCAGAAAGCGAAGCTATAAAATGAGTCAACAAAAACAAAAAAAACCCTAATTCTTAAAATAGGATGATAATGTAAAACATCAAGTCTAAAATATCAAATAACTGTAATACAGTCTTTCATTGACAAGAAAAAAAAAGATGGCAAATATGCCTCCACTTTATTAATTTTTAAGTGATTTCAGTATTAGATCAACTGAATAATACACCAGTGAGTGGCATCCACATTGGACAGATTCGTAGAAACCAAAATAGAGAATAAAACTAGCAAGCATACGAATAAATTGTATAAAACATGGAAAAGTCAGAATGTTTTTAGTAAAGGGAATTTGTGTCTGTTACAGGTATTAGAATTCCTTCAAGGAGTCACAGAGAAAGTGAGTAATTATTCATACTGCTGAGCTGGGCTTCCAGGCTTTTAAAGCATCTCAGCTGCCATGGAATAGGAATAAATTCATCCATGAGAAAACTTAACTGATGAAAAGACAAGAAGAAAAGAACAGGAATAAATGGTCAGGGTTAAGGGAGAGGTATTACCAGTGAAGCCTCACTGCGGATTTGTCTAGAGATGCCCTGTCAAGCATATTCATAATTATCTAGAACAGAAATGAGTGAGAGACAGAAAAGCCTATTTCTCACATTAAATTTTCAGCAGCATTAGGAAAAAAGCCATCTGAGGAGAGTTGCAGGAAAAACTCGTAACACGGAAGAGAGAAGTCAGCTTACAGAAAGACAGTTTCAGGTTTGCCAACAAGAAAAGCTTTCTACGACGAAAGTGGTGAAGGAGTGAAACAAATGACCTAAGGGGGTGTGGCAGAACCTCATTGGAAATCTGTCAAGAGACAAAACCCACCAAGTTCACATGACCCATTCCCAGGACAGTGTAAATACTGTGTCAGAATGTTTCATTAGGAGATGAAGCTCTAGGAATTCTAATGGACTTTTCCTGTGTTTATAAGTATGCAGGCATAATAACTCAAATATCTGTCCTCACTGCCTTTTGTAATAGTAGAAAGTAATACAGAAATTATTATGTCTCTTATTAGCAGCAACATGAGTCAGTTATAAAAAAAAACAATAAAAATGTGAGCTTACTGAAGACAAAACTTCAGGTTTTCTGTAACAAAATCTGAGACAGTTCGAGAGATTTACACATAATCTAAGTTACTTTAATCATCAGGAAATAGCAGATTATTTCAGTCAAATACCTGAGTCCATTTTTTAAGTCTACCTTTCTATCTCAGACAAAGAAATACATAACATTTACACTATTGTCTCCTCCTTCCAAAAGATTAAGGCAATATTTGCAGATTGCACGTCATTTACAATGAACAGATTACAGAAAAAACATATTTATTGAAATAAACTTTACTGAAAAGTATGGACTAACATAAGATGTCTTGAGTATTCCCATGAATATTCTACAAGTATTTGCAAGAATCTGAGAAAGACATGCGTATCAGAGGTGAACGTTTTATCTAAAATTTCAATTAACTGATCTCAGAACTGTTTTCTGCGACTTCCTCAGTTTTGCTGAATTTTTACTCTATGATCCAACTTTTTAAAAATTCTGATTGCTGTTTTACCTGTTCTTATACAATAAACACCAGTATACTTGCTATAACTCTGCATTGTTAATGTATTTCATTTTTCCTAAAAATATCCTGATGTTTGTAGGCATCTTTATATGCACATATACATATATGTGCATATATATAACAGATAATAAAGATTTTAAAGCTCCATAATGTATTATATATACTGTTATAACACTAATTTTACAGAAGACCCTGGGCAAGCAGAAAAGAAATCCTTCCTCTAATGTATAACAATCAGTGTCTCAATATTAGCATCACTAAATCACTAGATATACCTCCCTGTCTCCAACACAGAGACTCAATCCTCCAGTCAAAAAATTGTACTTTCACGAGTCTGTTAGAAATGTGGCATGCATAACTTAAAAGCCATAGTCACAAGTCCATCTGCAAACAGAAATCACTTGAAATGAGGAGAGATGTTTCAAAAATCCTAAAGTACGTATCATTAAAGAAAATCCATTTCAGTAGCTATGTGACTTGGATATATAAGCAACAAATAAGAGATACTAAGTTTAGGAGAAGCTAATTACTAAGCTTTCATAACTCCATACCTTATTTGACCGTAAAGACACTCTTCCTCCGCAGCGTGCACAGAACTTAGTTTGGCAATATGAACAGTTATGGCCACACCCATCAGCAAATTTTGTTTTGTGGCAGATGCCACAAGTTGGGGCATCACCCTTCTGCTCCTGCTGCTGCTGCGATTCTTCACCCATCTTCTTCACTTGCTCCTTATACATTTCAAACTGCTGATGTAATTTTCTGCAGAAGAGAAGAGATCATTTACAGTTGTTTTATTTAAGCCCATGAATACTTTGCAATCACTGAATTGCAATTCATTTCAAAACACAAATCAGAGATAAATACTCTCATAAAGCAAATACATTTAATTTATGATGTTCCAGAAGTGCAACATTCAAGAATTACTCCTTTTTCATTACAACTAAACTCTAGGAGGAGGCCCAACACTGATAACATGCAGCACACAGTCCAGCTGTTACAAAGAGCAGTAACTTTGCTTCAGGATCTGACCAGGTGTTAGCTGCAAATACAACAGTAGGAAACGTGGGTTGAGTCATCCGAGAGCCCGTGGCACCAGACAATAAACTGGTTATTATCGGGGGAAAAAAGTGTAATTTATTCTTCCAAGTGTAAGATGCAAATACCTTCTCTTGATATAGCTTATCTTCGTTTGTCCAACAGTACTGCACACAATAGCGATTCTTTTTCAATCACTCTTCAAGCCCTGCATGCAAGCTCATAACAAGTTACCTCAGCTTAACAATTTACTATAAATAATTTAAGATATTTATACCACAATAGTGGTACTGCCATCCCATACCAAATGCCAGGTAGAAGACTACCTTAAGTGCAAAATCCAGAGGCAGTAGTTTGCGACACACACATATTTTACCTTCCATTTCCAGTGGACTAGGAGCACATTCACAGCCAGCTGCCACGGCCATACAGAATTGCAATGATTCCTTCAGGTAATGCTACTGCATTCGTATTTCTGAGCCCACAATAGCCAATTCCCCATACACGACAGTTAAAGTTGTCTCACTGTGACCAAAGTTACAGACTCATTTCACCTGCTATAATGGTAGTTGTTTTCTCAAAGACTCTGTTTCTGAAGGTAAATGATGCCATGAGAAATACAATTCTCACTGTAAAAAGTTACCTTTTTTTAGCGTGACACAGCATATTGTAAGAAATTCAAACACAAAGAGACTTTGACTTCTTCTTTGGTTTTACCCTTGTGATTTAAAGGGGTCTGAACAGTGACCTTTAAATTCTTAGCATGGAATTCAACTCACCTAGTTTTGCTAATAGAGTCTAAATTTTAGCAATCTAAAGATTATCAATTTAATTTAAACATTTTTTTAGCTCCCTGAACAGACACAAGCAGAACCCCCAAAATTAAGCAATTTCTGTGAAACATTAAAATGGTATACTAAGCCAAAACATTAAAAGTGTGAAAGCAATTTATTTTTCTTTAGCAGAAATATATCCTTCATATACTTCAGATACAAATCTAAGATACAAAATCATTTCATCAGTGTCTCAGAGGCTCTTCCTAAAACAAATATTACACTGAGACAGTTAGAAATCATGTCAAACGATTATTTACCATGGATCCTTGCACATACGGCAAGAATTGATGGGATTTGCTTCGATTTTTCAGGAAAACTCCCCTGAGAATGCACTTTACATTATACCATTGAGGAGCTGTAGGCACAAACAGGCAGCTCCTGTAAGAAGCTTCTAGAAGCTTCCCCAGCTCTAAGTCAGGCCTACCTCTGGCCAAGGCTGAGCCAGTCAGTGATGGTGTTAGCACCTCTGTGATAACATATTTTAGAGGGGGAAAACATCTGCTGGACAAGTTTGGAGCAGAGGAGAGGAACATGAGAAACAGTATGTGGATACCCAGGTCAGTGAAGAAAGAGAGGGGGAGGTGCACTAGAGCAGAGATTCCCTTGCAGCCTGTGGTGAAGATAATGGTGAGGCAGGTTGTCCCTCTGCAGCCCCTGGGGGACCCCACTCTGTAGCAGGTGGCTGCACCTGAAGAAGACTGTGGCTCCGAGGGAAGCCTGCACTGCAGCAGTCCATTGCTGGAAGGACTGCACACCATGGAAGGGACCCCATGCGGGGGTAGTTTGTGAAGAACTGCAGCCCTGTGGAAGGATTCACATTAGAGAAGTTTGTCGAGGACTGTCTCCTGTGGGAGGGGCCCCATGCTGGAGCAGGGGAAGAATGTGAGGAGTCCTCTCCTGGGGAGGAAGGGGCAGCAGAGACAACATGTGATGAACCGATTGCAACCCTCATTTCCCTTCCCCTTGCACCACTAGTGGGGAGGAGGTAGAGCAATTGGAAGAGCAGAACTAAGCCCAGGAAGAAGAGAAGGGCAGGGAGAGGTGTTTTCTAAGATTTGGTTGTACTTCTCATTCTCTTGCTCTGATTTGGTAAATTGGTGGTGGTGTTTAATGTTTTTCCCCCAAGCCAAGTATGATTTTGCTGGTGACCATAATTGGTGAATGAGCCCTCCCTGTCTTTGTCTCAACCCTCGACCTTTTTGTTATGTTTTCTCCTCCCCACCCCACTGGGGGCAGGAGTGGTGTTTATTTGCCAGCTCGGTGGGTCTAAACCACAACGCTCCCCCATCTGTGCAAGCTTTCTGGTCTGTAGCAGAGCAGTCAGAAGGGTCATGTCTCTGGCCTCCACAGCAAGGACATGAGGGTCGTCATTGCCCTAACAGCGATCTGTGGACTCAAGGGTAAGCAGCTTCCTCTGCCTCCTCACTGGTTCAAAAAGACTTCGCTGTTGACTGTTCTTTGCTGAATGGTGCAGGACATGAGTTACCAATAAGAAAGAGCTGAATGCAGTTAAGAACAAAATTTGGAAATCTAGAAACCTGGCACATTTCAACGTTTTACACTGACAATAGTATATAATTGGCAGTTGGTGGTCTGGCTGGTTTCCATCAGTAACACATGTAATCTCGGAGGCCTTGCTTGCCTTTTAACTTGGCCAGAGATTGCATTCTTCATTTAAAGCATATTATCTATGCTGAACTTCAAGTTTATTTTAGGTTACATTCAGTTTCGTGGCTTCCTTTTAATCTACAGCCTTTGTTTGTGTGATTATTTGCTTACCAGTCGCACTGATGCATAAAAAGCACAAGCCTTTTGCCAATTCTTAAGCCTCATGTACTGAAATAATTTCACTTTTCTTTCCTCTTGGGCACAAGAATCTATGTTAAGGTCACGACTTCTGCCTCAACTATAAACTTTCCAAGGTTATACAGAGTAGTTTTCTAAAATCCTTGTTCCAGTAGCAAACAACTTATCGCAGCCAAAATAGTTTGTTATTGCATCTTTTTCTGTTTCAATAAAAACATTACATGTGTTGATAGCTTTGAGGGAAAATTAAACACAGAAGACAAAAATCTATTAAATAATCAGTTACACACAATATGTCTTCTACTTACTAAGCAAAACCACTTGAGGAGAATATGCATACTTGAAGCAAAATACTAAGCATTTTAGGAAGTTCTTCAAAAAAACCCCAAACTTTCTGATCTATTTTATAGATTAATATTTTTTTTACCATCTAGCCTGCAAGAGTTTAAGCCAAAAACTAAATTAATAACACACAGCAATAATTAGGTGTTAAGAATAGCACAGTCTTTGAAAGACATTTAGTAAAAATTGTATTGTATATTTTACAGAAATTGCGAAGTAAGAAAAGCTCCATTTTGTTCAAGTTGTCTGGATGCGTATCTCTACTCAGAACATTGCTGCCTGAGTTCAGGTACCAGGGAACCATTCAGAGCCTTGAGTACTGTGTCCAGTTTTGGGCCCCTAACTTCAGGAAGGTTGTTGAGGTGCTGGAGCAGGTTCAGAGAACAGCAACGACGCTGGTGAAGGGTTTAGAAAACAAGTCTTATGAGGAGCGGCTGAGGGAACTGGGAATGTTTAACCTGGAGAAGAGGAAACTCAGGGGAGACCTTATTGCTCTCTACAGCAACCTGAAAGGAGGTTGTGGGGAGGTGGGGGTTGGTCTCTTCTCCCATGTTACAAATGACAGGACAAGAGGGAATGGCCTTAAGTTGCATCAGGGGAAATTTAGGCTGGATGCCAGGAAGAACTTCTTTACACAGAGGGCCATCAAGCACTGGAACAGGTTGCCCAGGGAAGTGGTGGAGTCCCCATCCCTGGAAGTGTTTAAAAGCTGTGTGGATTTGGGACATGGTTTAGGGACCCTGGCAGTGCAGGGAGAATGGTTGGACTTGATGATCGTAAAGGTCTCCTCCAACCAGATGAGTCTGTGATTCTGTGAAGACTACAATTTCCGGTCCCTATACGCCAGTGAGTTACTCTGTTAATGCAAGCAGTCAGGATTCGTGCTGTGAGACTGAAAAAAACAAGCTTTGCAGACGAGCTGCATTTTAGGCCAATGTGCTTATCCGTAATACAAATCTTATTCTTAGGCCTGAGAGGGGTTTTTTGGTTGTAAATCCAGATAATTACAAACCGTACAGTAACAAAACATCTAAGTAGAAAACTCAGCAATGTGTATCTATAACCCTTTCATATGCGTGTTTTGACAACAGCACACGCCATCTATCTGTACTTTTGCAAATTCTCTCTCTTTGTTCCAAAAGTACATTGTTTCCAAAAGTACAAGTATTGCTGTAACAACTGCTATACATTTCAGAGTAAAATAAGCTGGCATGAGTTTACGCAGACCTAACGATGATGAAAAGTTAGTCTGGAAAATTTATAAAGTTCTCTTCATTTTCATCTCTTGTGAGAATGAGTTCCCTGAATCACAGTCATATCTGCTGTAAGTTACAGTGAAGTTCATGAGGCTTATATGACTAGTGAAGTCTTTTATATACTGTAAAAGATTGTATCCCAGACAGCTGCACAGAGGACTTTTCAGTGTCACAAACAAATGTTTGTAAGAACTTCGATTGCCCTGTCAAGACCAAGAAATAGTTTCTATTGGGATATTTGCTTTGTTCTGGAATGGAGTTAATTTAATTCTGCTCATTGTTGGTTCCCCACATCTTTCTAGAAATGAGAAATTCAATATCTATCAAAAAGCAGCAATCTGTGGGTCTCTCAGGATCCATGAGCTACTCCAAAGGCAAGTAATAAAAGCAAGTTTGGTAGTCTGATGTCTCTTATTCTGCAAAAGATTTTATTTTCTCCTGTCCTTCAGAAATGCCCACAAAACTCTCAGCATTTTGCAAAAAACAAACAAACAAACACCTTCATACTGACAAGAAGTTCCAAAGCCATTCCTGCCTTCCAAAAGTTCACTTAAATGTTTCTGAAATTTCCAAAGACGTTTAACACCTGCCATTAGAAGGGCAACTGTTATGCAAGTACCCAGGATGTTGAGGCCGGATGTATGTGTAGCAGCCACTTCTCATTTCCTGGCTACACTTCTCTCAAAGTTTTATTACTGATTGTAGCCTGTGCCTCATTTCCTACTCCCAGGCAAGAAGCACAGATGTGGCTGGAATTCAGGCTTCAAAAGAGAGTTTGTTGACTCTCAGTTCTGCCAAGTCCATTCAATCAATGACTTCTCTGGCTGGTGGCAATGACTATCTGGTAACATACCATGTTCTTCCCTGTAGTGTATTAAACACTTCGTGCTTTCTACTTTTACGATAGTGCTAGCTAAACTGTCACTCAGTACACTCATTTCTCTTCTGAGTGAATACTGTTCTTATACATATATAGGTTTGTTCAATCAAGTGAAGAGGAATGGACTAAGGAGTGATCTAACACCTGCCTGAAACTAGTTATCTAATCTAAAAAGCACCTGAAAAAACTACAGAGCCAAATTCTTCTTGGTAGTTGCAAACCCAAAACAAGGGGCAAAAAGAACTACAGTGGCACATTGGAAGATTCAGGCTGGAGATGAGAAGTTTTTTCACTAGGAGGGCAGTGCAACACTAGAACAGGTCGTCCTGAGAGGCTGTGGGATCACCAGCCCTGGAGGTTTTCAAAACTCGCCTAGACAAAACTCCAGCTGCCCTGACCTAGTATTGTCAATAATCGTGCTTTGAGTGAGAGGTTGGTTAAGAGATTCCTTTCAAAGAGCACTTCTACTATCATGCAATAGCTTTGTAAAATAAGACAAGAAATGTGAAGTACAGTGCGAAGAAATGTGAAGTACTCAAGCAGAAACATAGGAAGAAGTATTCAACAACTATTTGGCTCAGCAGTGCTGAAAAATAAAGCAACTTAACTTTCACCAATGGAAAAGAGCCCAGCTCTTCATGCTTTTTATAAACTACTGTGAGAACAGTTAACTCAAAGTTTGACCAGTGACCTCACGTGCATTTTCACGTCCATGTAATGCAATGGGTAGCAAATGAGTTTATGCTTTCGTACTGATGTGTAGAAGCCATAAAAATGCAATTAAAGAAGAAAAAAAAAAGAACCACAAAACAAACCTATGTTCAGCAATGCAAAATAGAAATTTTCTTAATCACAGAATTATAATTTTGCCAGTATTCAACTGAAATGAGAAAGAATACCACATGAAACTCCTCTTCAGAAGACCATGATTCTACTTTAAGTCTAGCAGATAAAGAACAGTTATTATGCAATTAAAGACTCAAGCCTAACTTCAAACAAGAACCTCACATCAAATTCTGTTTAAAATTAATGGATTATCATACTCAGGCCGATAACACAGCTACAGTCTTGATGTCATTCACAATTCCGTTTTCAGCTTTCATATCAGTGAAAATGAAATATTGACAGAAACTCGATAAGCCATATAATGAAAATTACAGCCATATTCAGCAGCATCAAATAGTAAGATATTTCACTGTAAGTTTTTTTCTAAATATAGAGTAAATCCTCCTCTCAGTAGAAATAAATCTTTGAAATTTTTAGCTTTTTCAAATATATATGGTTTGAGTTGTTTTACAGATGGAGCTAACTGGAAAAAAACATGATTTTCATGTTTCCCATTTTCTATCTTATTAAGGAATATGTTTAATTATTCTGTGATATTCATTACCCTGAAACAAGAACAGAACAACAGCAATGAAATTTTAAAGGCAGAGTATCTTTAAACAGTCTATTAAATATTCACAGAATAAGAACATCTTAAACACAATCAAAGAAGAAAAACTACACCTGTCTTTCAGTCACAGAAATATTTATCAATACAATACTTCTACTGAATTTGCATGAAAAACACAAGGTAGCCAAAATCTGAATCCTAGGTTAAAAAGACACAGATGCAGTTAAAATAAGTTACTGCAGTTCACACATTATGTTTTATTATAATTTCACTGAAAGAACTATTGTAAAAAACATTTTTATTCTGAGTAAATATACTCTAAACTAAGTGAATTACACTGACTGTGCCTGAAATGCTGAAAAGAAGAAAAGGAGCTACAACAATGGAAAGAAAGGAGTGCGGTTGCTACACGATTTTGTTCTTGGTTTATACCAGTTCTGCTGCTCACTTCTAAGTCGAAGTGGGAAAATCTAATTAAGGAGAAGCTAATCAGCATCCAAAACTAAAACCTCTGTTTTAGTCTCTCCTTCACATGCAAGAGAGCAGGGTAAAGATGTCCTATTATGCCTCAACAGCACTTGCCTCTCGCTGGGGAATGGAACCAAAACTTCCCTGCTGGTGGGAACTTCATACAAGTTTCTCTTAGAAGTAAAACACATGGCTTCAAGCTGCCCTGTCTCCATTCTCTCTTTCCCCCATTTACTAGGGCTTTCTGCAAAGGCTTCCTGCTCACACTTTTGTTCTCAGCTTATTTGACCTTCCTCTCAAAATAGCAAATATTGCTCTCATCACATTCTTCCCAATGTCATAATGACTTAATTACTTAATCTGGTATGACCCTAAATGAGCTTTTTACTACATCACTGAATCTAGTTTATTTTAATACATTCAGACACTCAGTAGAAAAGACAAGAAAGAATGTGGAACAAAAAAACAAACTCAGTTTTAATAACTGAGTAGGATATGACTCTGAATTAATCGACATATTACATAACAGCTAGACAAAAAATCTAGAAAAACTGGCAGGGTAACCTTACCTGTATTATTTTTTTCTGTTTATAATACTCGGTATTGAATAAAACTGGAGCCTTTGTTCATTAACTTTGTTTATTGGCAGCAGTGAGGCTGCTCTTTGCTGGCAAGGTAGCAGCCAACAATAGCTAAGTACAATAGTCCTGTGCTAGGCTACACGAAAAAGTGAACGTGGAGAAGATGAACATACAGCCAATTAAAGGCCAACCCACCTAATGTTACCAAGATAAAGCTAGACAATATGTAGATAAAGGAAAAAAGAAGTAGGTAACTCCTGGCTGTACCTGTTACTTCCAGATTTCCTCGGAACAACAGATACTTTTCTGCAGCAGTTCAAGCTAATTGCAAGATTAAATTTAGAAGTGGTATCTTTGTGACTAAATGTTTCTTTTTGTTTATTGTGTTTTTACAATCTGTAATACACAAAAAGCTATAAAGCCCAAACTAAGGTTTAAACAGGCAGAATATAGCAGCAAACGCAACTCAACGCTCTTTTTTAGCTACAATAAATAAGAGGGGCATTTAAAAATAAAGAGAATACCACATTCCTCCAATAGTTTCTCAATGGCCAAATCATTCAGACAAAGCTACTTAATTTCTCCATAACTGACAATTATGAGGCTAACCGCCTATGCACAAGGGAGGTTCCTTCATAACTCCAGCTGGAAATTACTTTACACCTTTGGATGTCTTCATACCCCTCTTGTTTTATTTCAATATAACCACCAAGAAGGTTCTAATTATCCTTTTCTGAATCTTATTTGAAATCCTAACTTATAAGAAACATTTCCACAACTTTCATACAAATATTTTGGTGATTATACTGGGGTGTTTTTTCCTCATTCTCATTACCTGCTCCTATGTTAGAAAAAAATCTGCAAACCATTATGATGATCAATTCCCATCACATTTTTCTCATTTGTTTCTAAATTAAAACAATCTTAGCTAAATTTTTCATTATTTCTCCATACAAGTTATTCACTATTCTTAGAATAAATTTTGCCATGTACTTCCGTACCTTCTCCACCTATACTGGAAATATCTGTAGAACTCCTTCTAATGTTCAAGCATCAACTTGGTAAATTAAATCCATCCTATTGCACACAATCGTTGTAGTTTTCCTTCTGCTCTTTACCCTTGTGACGAGCCAAATACTTCCCAGGTAATTTTAGGTCTCATTAAAAGTAAGATTAACCATGCCAGCTGTAATTGAAAAAGGGAATCTTCCAGTGCCTGACTCTCCAGGGAAACTCTCCAAGTTCATTCCACAACTGCATTCCCTCAATTAAAAATATTTTATCTCCAGTTCCACGGGCCTTGTCCCTGTGTTTGCAATCCACACTATCCCAAAGGAGCTGCTTTGGTAAAGTGCTGAAACTGTAAGCACTAATCCTCAGCTGACAGTGAAGATCAGGAGCAAATAGCTGAACTTCCAGTACAAGTAGGATGCCAGGAAGTTGTATGTGGCAAAGCACAAGAATAGGCTTTTTAAAGACAGGCATGCGTACTGTCATTTCATTTACATTTCACCCCAATTACAGTAAGTAAATGAAATGACAAGATTACAGATTAAAAATTACAGATAATTACTAATCCGTTATGAAAGAAGATGTAAGCAGTCACTCCGTGTGCCTTAAATTTCACTTAAACAGTTTCTGCCAATTCTGGTAGAAAAGAACAATTGTCTCAAAGACAATTGGGTTCCAAGTTTGGAAAACTAGTCATAGTGACAGGAGGAAACTGTCACGACTAAGATGCATCATGAGCTCAAGCTTTCCTGAATATTAGAAAGGACACAATCAGAGAGAGGCACTTCACAAAGGTGATATTATTTGAATCTTCAGCTGAACTGATACCATGATATCATCACATTGCTGCTGCTAAGCAGTTTGGACAACTGATAGTGAAGTTTTCAGAAACTGCACATAGAAGCAATGAGACTTTCTTTAGTCTCACATTGCTGATGACAAGCATCTCTCCTTACTTTTTATGAGAAGCCATTAATGATCGGAAAAATCTGTAGTATATTGCTGTAAAACAGGCACATCAATATGTAGCATCATATACAGTCAGAATCATAATGCTCTCAACTATCACCACTTGCAGCAGACTAGGTGCTGGAAAACCCCAAACAGAACCCAAAACTTCTTAAACCTTTAAGTCAATCAGCCACACCAGATTCCCAGGTCAAAAGGTAGTGAAAGAAGAGTCAGAGCTCCTTGCTAAATAGAAGGGAAATAACATCTTATTACTTATTTGGCAACAGAAAACTAAATTATAAACTAGAATTAGGATTATTTTGCAACACCCTTATTATGTTATGAGCTTTATGCAAAAATTAAGACTCCTGCTGGGATATTTGCCATGCACAGTTGACACAGCCATACACAGACTTTCATCCCCTATACAAAAATTCTTACCTGAAATCTAAATCACTGAAGAATACACTTGGTTCTCATAAAAATTTCCTTTTACCATCTATTTGTACCCTGTCATTCTCCTTTTTATATTTCAAAACCATGCTGATTTTTTAGGTACTGTTACATGTTTCTTCCTGATTAACTCACTTGATTGAAATGTTTTGCAACAGAAATGCTATATTAGTCTAAAAACATTAGAAATATAGGTGCATGTTGGCTATTTCTACTTTTTTTTTCTGATATTGTTTGTGTCAGGAATATAAATAAATGTAAGTCTTAAGAAAGCCGGGCCACAGCTATAAACTTTTTAAAGTCAAATAAAGGCGGGGGGGGGGGGGGAAAATACTGGACCTTTATTTTTTAAACAACCTCATTAAAAGTATACAAATTCCTGTTCTATACAAATAATTCACTCACAAGAAGTTTCACAGTTTATCTTATATTTGTTTTGTTATCAGAAACCATACTTTTATTTAATTTATACTAAATTTTGGTTTAAAGGTATGCAATATTTACCAAATGTATCTTAAAAAGAGGCTAATTCTGTTGCTGGCAGTTAAGCACATGCAACATTATCACGTTTATAAAGGGCATCTCCAGCAGAGATAATATTTCTCACAGTCACTCAGGTTACTTTATTTGCATCATCGGTTGACTTACAAAAGGAAGCCGTTAACTTCACACCTGTGGTTTTAGAAATGCCCACAATAACTAAGTTTCTGTGTTAAACTTTTTTATCTTTACTATAAAAGGCAAAATTACTTTTTCATTAGACAATTACACACAGGGTCAGAATAAATGCATGCTAAATAATAGGTCAGACTGTCTTGGCTCCGAAACGTAACACTTCCTGACATTACAGCATCATGATTAGAGTGAGTTCGTTTCACAGTTTACAACATTCATGAGCATTTTCAATTATTAAGTAGCCCCTATCTTTTTACCTCTGTCGTGGGATTGTTTTTGTCCTGATGATTTTTCTTTTTTAACAAACAGGAAATAAATTTGAGCAATGCTAAGAAAGCTGGCGTAAGCAAGTCCCAGTTGCGCTCACCATATGGTTGTCTCATCTTCATCTAAGCATACTACATCACCATGCTTGATGCTGAATTATTGCCACCAGAACTGGTAGTAGTAATTAGTTGTGGTGCGTCTTGGCTTTGAATGTATCAGTATTCTTACTGTAGATAAACCTCCAGTGGAGCCTTGGTGCTAGCAGTACTACAGGGGGACATCCTCCTGAAACAGCTTCCCAATTTCTCAAAAGCCCGTAATTTTTCATGCTGTTCATATTTTAAAAGTAGCAGGAAGTAGGACTAAACCACAAATTATTTTCATCATGCTAATGTAACCTCTCCTAGAAAGAAACAAAAGAAATGGGTCTTGAAATGAAAAATAAAATATAAAAAATTATGATAATATTTTAATGAGGAAGTAGCTCTCAAAGGGAGAGAAATGCTCTCACCTGCAGGAAAGACTTTTCAAAAGTGCATGAAAAAGGTGTGTAACAATTTTCCCCACGCTAATTATATCTAAACCCATCCCTCCATTCCTTCCCTTTACTTAAAAAGTGCGTTGCATTCAAACTTTACTTCTCAGAAGTAAAATACAATGTCAGTTTAGGTTGCTGCATTATTTCTGCATATTAGAGAAACAGTATTTGATAATGATCAAAAGGAGATTTATGCCTCAAAAACTGTATAAAAAGTAACTAATCTAATACTATTTCTGAGAGAGAATTGAATTTTCCAAATAAACTCAAAAAATCAGTGCCAGAGAGAAGATCAGAAGGCAATCCTATATTTAGATCCTTTAACCTCTTAATTAAAACGTATTAATTAACCATTAAGAACTGAGATCCACTGGGTATAAATGAGGGTTGTACAAGAACACCACCAGGCCAGCAGCAGGCCCTCTGATCATGCTCTGCTGTTCATACTCCCGTAGAGTGGAAGTGTGCAGTAACAGCAGGCCCTATAAACTAGCAGAAGGAGCAAGGACGCTGGTCACAGTGGTCACTCAAAGGCCAGGAACTATCCCAGAAACAGCTCTGTGAAAATGTGTTTTCCTATAACACTTGAACCCTTTTCTCTGCCATGATTTTTCTATCAGTTTATTAAAGCCTTCTCCTGGACTACTTCTGTTTGGAAAAGTAGTAAATATAAATATAAATATTATAAATACAAACAGATTCTACTTGCATTTGCTTTAGAATAATTGCACTTAAACAAGTAGAACAAATCTTACTTCTGCTCTTCATCAAGCAATTTTTTTGCTGTATAACAGTGCTCACGTTCAGGTATTCTATTTTTTCAGATTGCTGAGCAGGACTCTCAGATTACTATGTTGTTATGTGATCATGTAAATTGCTAGGAAGCCTTTTTGTTTAAATAATAATATCTACAGACCTAATCCCTGAGTGGGTTCAGCCCAGCTCAGGTGTTCACTGCAAATCAGACTTGGCAGACTGGCGGAAGGAAAACCTTACTTTATGCTGTTGTTCTCCCTTTGCCCCTTCTCACTGACAAATCTTCAACTGCCACGGCCTTTCAACAAATCTACTATCCTAAATTAAGGACATCGTGGAACATAATTTGGAGAAAAAAAAACCTATTATCATTCCTACTGCAGAACATGGTCAATTCCACCTAAAGAAAATAAATCCAAATGTCCAAAATCAATTGCCATTCTTATTTTACACAAGCCTTTTGTATCCAGGTTTGACCAGACATTACTATTCAAAGAAGACACAATATCAATAGTGGTAAATTTCCAGTGCTTCTTTCTGCTAATGTAACTAAGCTATTACAATAGCATCTTTGTAAGAGTAGGTTTCCAGCATTGAAAGTAGAATCTTTCTTTAAATATGGACAACAAAAAAAGAAGCTGATATATATACATGTCTCTTTCATCTTTTCCTGGACTCTAAAGGTAGAGACAAAAGAGAGGCAAAGGCATTGGATAGGACTTAACAGCCAATACATGAACAAATCACAGGAGATAAAGCCACCTTAGGATTATCACGACTCATCAATGTTACACGTTTAACCAAAGAAAGAATATTTATTTAGTGTACATAGGTAATATTGTAATAGCTAAGAAATATACACAATTGAGTCACGAATTCAATAGCAAATCTTTTAGAGAATAGTTTCCAACAGAACAGATAGCATAACATTGTCCTAAGAGATTCAATATGGATACCATCATCACTACATATGATGAAACACAGCTGGAATACGTTCGTTACCATAAATACGTATTTAATCTTCGAACAGACAACATTCTGCTGTTTTGGAAGTCATCTGTTAATCAGACTTTTTGTCATACAAATGTTAGTGGTTTTCAACCTGTTGGTGAACACTATATACAATATAGGAACAATATAGCATTTTGCTCTTAGGTACATAATTGCGAGATGGGCAGCGGAGAGTTCCACAACTGTTCCAAAACTGTCTTCTGATGCAGCCTATATCCATGGACAAAGTACACCTGAGATGAGAAGTCTGACTGTGTTCCCATTGAGAGAACCCAAGTTCTCTCTGCTGAATACCCTTGCACTAAACCCACAATATCCCTGTCCTAAATCAAAACTATCCTTAGCAATCAGCTGTGGAAGCAGAGCATATACAAATGGATGTAAAGATTACTAAAGGATGAGAAAAAGGTGACATTACTGACAAGATTTCAAATTTTGAAATCGTTGAATCATATTTGTGACAGATGAAAATTCCCAGTGGACCACAATGAAAACTGGATATTTGATTCTGTGAGACTCCTTTTTTATGCTCTGTGACAATCTTCACCGTCTGTTAATGTTATTCATAGACGAGACTTTGTACCCAGTAGTACTCATCCTCACCCCAGGCTTCTGATCAACTCACCCGGCCACCATCTGTCTATGTTTGTTCTGAGTCCAAGATACTCCAGGAGCCACAGCACTATGAATTTACTTCAACTTTCTCTTTATAGAGAACACAATCAGGAAAACATCTTTCGGAAGAGATAAGTGAATTTTCTTCTTTAGTAAAATCAATATTAATTCTACAATGATTGCAGAAAGCCACCCATGAGCACATACATACATACAAAGCAAATGGGAATGATTACATCGAAAAATTAAAAAGATACATCTGTCTGACTGGGGGGTTCATGATATAAATGTTTTGAGGACCATGCTCCTTTTGGAATGTACTTGAAATGTTTTGGATATCTATTCAGTCACCCTCAAATCTCTACAACCAGAACTAGAGTGAGGATTACCACCACATCACAAAAATCTGCAACTGGTAATAAAGGACAACTGTCTCATCTAGTATGTCTTCCCTAGGTAAACACAGCAGAGCTCCACATGCTGTGGTCAGCCTTTCTAAACCTGTCTAGTCCTTTCCTGCCTTAAATAAGGGAGAATAAATAGACATTTCTTTCCTCTAGCCTGGCTGCTCCTCCACACCACTTCAGTTAAGGCATGAATACTTCATTTTATTTTTATGTAATGAATTGACCAAATATTGCAACTACTTCTTATTAAAGGAATAAAACAAGACAACAGCAAAAAGAACACTTTAGTCACCCTTACTCACTGACACATGTAACACAATCACAAATTGCAAATTCTTCAAAATAAAAGCATGTAACTGAGAGAAAAACTCTTCCAAAGACCAATACAACACTGACTTACAGCCATCAATTAGGCAGAAATATTACTGAAACGAGTTGTGAGTTTAAAAGCACGTAATGACATTTGAACTTTCTTACAAAAAGCTCTGGGAAGCTTTGTATTTCCAGCAAGCCTAGTTGTGGTTCTTGGTTTTTCTTTCTTAAAAATTTGATGCACCTTTTGTAGTTATGATGTTATAACTGACCCAACCATCATCACTAAATCTCTCCTCTCTCCTGCATATTTATCAACATTGTTCGTTATGCTCTTTTTAGGTCTTAGTATCTCTATCCCTGGTGCAAAATAAAAATATTTAGAGTCATTTATATCTCAAATTACCATTCATTAAAACTACATTTTGAAAACCTTTTTTATTACAGCAATCACTATTGATTAAAGAAGTCTGATGTATTTGAAACAGATAATTAAAAGTCGTCAGTAAAATCACTTTGATTGTTTCAGGAAATGCTATTGTGACTTCTAAATAACCTTTTATACATCTCTGACTTCAAATTCAATTCTTTGCATTTATACGGAAAAAAAAAAAAACAGGGATTGCTCTGGAAGAAAGATACTGCTCTGCAAAAACCAAACAAGTAACCACCTCTATATTAGCCCTACCCCTACTCATGTGTGATACTCAATATTCTGGGGGTTTTTTTCCACTTTGGTAAAAGCAATTCTGAGTTTTTCCAGGTGAAATGTTAAGAGGATGAACAAGGTCAAAAGAAGGTGAGGAGGAATAAATTGAGAGCTACTGAAGGACTGTTTTAATCTACAGCCTCTTGCAAAAGGACTAGAGAACCATTCCAGAAAGTAGCTCTGAGTCAAGTCAGCAGTTTTCATGTGAAAAGAGAAGATGTAACACCAAAAAAAGCCCACGTTAACTGTGCCATAAAAATATTTCCCAAATGATGAAGATAGACACCCATATGTCTGCTGTCTTGTGTGCTTCCTGAACATACTCTTTGCATTTACAGTACTACTAGTGTGACTCACGGAAGCATCTTTTTAGGGAAGAGGAGGAGAGGGGGACGGGGGGAGAGGGGGAGAATCATTTCCACTGAAATAACTAACTAGTTCCAACCTCAAAATTTGTAATTCTGACCACTATTTTCTCCTGGAGTCCTCATCCTAAAAGAAAACACTAAGAATCTGTTCTGACACATTTTTAAACTAGATAATGCAGAGTACACTGTAATGTATTGAGCGATACTTCAAGTCTGTAAGTATTAACTTAAACATTTAATATGTTTGGAAATACAGAAAATACTGACAACAGTAACTGATGTCCATGAGGAAGAAGGCTGTTATTGAGTGGACAAGTCCAGAGAGCAAAAAGAAAATACACTGGGAGATAAAAATTGCCAGAAACAGATGGACACAGAAATCTTTGAACTAGAAAAAGGGAAATCTTGAGTTTGAAAAAGATAGTCTGCAAACATATTCTTTGTGTTATTAAAAGGTGTTGTCTCAACTAACCAGAGCCCAGAAACACTGCAGTTAGTGATGACAATTGCATGCTGCAGCTCTCAATACTCTACACACTGCAGGGCTCCTGTTTGCATGTTTACTCTACAATGCCTAAATCTGTGCACACTATTTCTGTCAGAGGTCAGTGTATAAGGAAACAATAAGAAACCATTTCAGCAATAAAAGAAAATAAAAACAAAAATAAAACAAACACACAACTTCACACTCTGTTGCTGACTTTGGATCCTTCTTCTTAAATGGCTATATTTTTTAATTTCCAAGGACGTTTAAGACGCTTTCTTCATACACTCAATAAAAAATAAAAAACTTCATTAACTATGTTCCATGTTACAAAAAAAGAACTACATTTCCTTATAGGAATTTGGGATGGTTGTTACCTCATTGATTACCATTTTTTGGTCTGATTTAGGTTGTTCTTGAAAGTACCATCACCATAACTATCTGGTCATCAAACTGTAGCAAGATCAAAAGTTTTTAACAGAATGTAGTAACCTTTCCAATCCTTTCCCCCATTCCACTGGGTGGGAGGGAGGGAGTGGCTGTGTGGTATGTAGCTGCCAGCTGGGTTTAAACCTTGACAGAAGATTACATTTTTACGCCTTCAGCTGATACACGAAGCACAGTCCAGAGGTACCACATGGTATTCTTTAGGTTTTAGACTAGGATCCTGTCTACACAGGAATGCAGTAGAACTGCTGAGTTCCCAAGCTCCTCTTCAGTTTCAAGCACCTTGACTGTATTTCCATATGATAAAGGTTTTGTGCTGGGCCTATAGACCCAATGGGAATATTGAATCAATAAGAAAACTTTACTAGAGGAAAAAGAATGATTTAAAGAATGGTTTAAAGCATGCTATGAAAAATGACTTAAATAATATAAATCCCATGGAATTTCAGACTTTGGTATTCATTATGCTCACAGTGAGAATCATGAACCCAACCACTACTCATCAGTGTGATACCACTCCCTGTATATCTTAATTTTTTACCCATGTAGTATCTTTAATCTCTACCCAGGTGTCAGAAGACAAATGTTCTCTGCTTGAAGAGAAAGCCAAAAGCAGCAAAAAGCTGACAACAGTTTGTAGCAACCTGCAAAAAAACCATAACATGTTCTCTTTTTATATTCTTTTGCTTGGCCTCTGCCAAGTCATCTCCATGAATTTGACTAAGATATTATTTTAACAAAACAGAAACTCTGTAAGAAAGCTTAGAATACATTGCTTATGACAATTTCGTTGGTTAAATAAAACCCAGTTATTAAAAAGATACATCTGCAATCCTGGATTTCCCTCTGTCCCGGGTTCAACATGGAGGAACCGG
>NW_010414748.1:0-10551 GCF_000710305.1 Buceros rhinoceros silvestris
ATAATATTTATATATTATATAAAATCTGATTCTCAATCTTCATGTGCTATAGTCATTTATTAAAGGGACCTCCCTCCTTACAGCTCTCCTGTTATAAGCACAGCAATGTAAATCCATCTAAATTCACCAATAAATGATTCTTGATGTTTCAGAGTAGCCCAAAGGCACTAGACACCTAAATCCTATTCAGTCTAACGAGACATGTGTGCCTAAAATCTTCAAGGTTTTTGAAAATCTCTGCCTGAGAAAACATTTGGGTTTTCTTAAAATCCTCTATCTTAAAACCACAGCTCAGCAGGTAAGCCCTTGACAATATCTCAAAGAACTAGATGCTGAGCAGATTTTATCTCTATGAAGAATTCTGTGTCATGAGATCCTTATACAATCAGATCACGTATACAGGTCACATTCTCAAGGCTAATGAGGTTCAGGTGATAAAACTGAGGAAAAAAGTTACAAGGCAAGTAAACTAAAGCCTAAATAATGGCTGCCTAAAGTTGCGGAGAAACAGAACGAGAACTCATGAGTTTCACTCCAGTGCTATTAATGACAGGACTACCAAATATGCACTGAAGCCTTTTCTATAAGACACATAGAAAACATGCGGCTACATATTTTAATTATTCATGTGAAATAATTGTATGTAGTTTCTACTGAGTTAAATGGTAGAACAAAGAGGTATCTCTACTTTTGTGTGATATACCTTGAATGCGTACACACATATAAAGCATTGGTATGAAAGGTGCTGAATAAAATAAATGTAATAGCCCAAACAATTAAAAAATGTGGAAGAGTTGCAAAGTAAAAGTTCAGAGAATGTTTACAGTCTCAGCAGACAGCTGAGAATGCCAAGTTTTGATGCGCATTTTCAGCTTTAACAAATGAAACTTGATAGTGTGAAGCTGATTGTTATTCTAGTCACCATTGTCCTTGTTGATTTTAGCTAGAACTCTCTTCTGCTGTCAAGATCAGTTTATATTCAAGTGTGTCATAGTATCATCCAGTGACAAATGCAGGCAGCATCAAGATATGGTTAGTATAATTTGCAAGCAGTGACCTTGATTAAAAATTTTTCAGGCGTTTACTTATTAATTTCCTTCTCTAGTGACTTTTCAAGTTAAAATAATATCAGAAGTGATTAATCCAATGAGTAACATTCTTACTGGTAAATATATACCCTTAGAATAACTTAATTTAAATTTACATATTATTGTGAATTGCTCTGCCTAAATCAGTAGCAAAATAGCCTAGAGCAAATTGTTCTAGGTCTTCCCTACAGCATGCTTTTTCAAGTACGCTCTATGCTTGTGAAAGATGCAGGATTGACATGACTGTGAAATTAAATCTGTTATTTATTTTCTGGACATAGAAAATACAAATTGGGCAGTGACAGTCAAAGTGTCCGCACACAAGACAAGCATTGACTTACTTTTCTCTCCAAGAGGCCAACCTTCTATCTGCAAGTGTGATTCTCCTCCAGCTCATTTAATCCTTAGATGTTTTTATGGAAACTGTCAACTAGGTTATCAGTTCTGTAGACTAATGGTGATGTTGACACCTTTCCATCGAACAAGGCATGACTGATTCATTTTCCATGTTAATGTACAAGTGTCTTTTGTCTGCAACACCTGTATTCCAAGTTCAGCTTCATATGTCCATGATGAAATATTGTACCTTTATTAAACTTTGCATTGTATTTTGTTTGTACATTGCTGTTTGTTTGTGCAGAAAATCCCTAGCATAAAATTGAGCATAAACTGTATAATACACACAGAAACCATCACATTTTCATTGTGGTTTATGTGATCTTGTATGTTGTGCTTTATTTGTGAATTTATTAATTTCCAGGATAATATAGTACAAGCAAATAGATAAAGGTATGGTCCCAGTATCATGTAACATTTGAACAACACAGTAGCACTTATCTACAAGTCATATCTTAAAAAATAAGTTTATCACAGTAAGAAATGTTACTCAACATTTTCAAATTCCAGGTCAGATCCTGAGATGTATAAATCAGTGAAGCAGCAGTGAGGCTCCAATGACTTTTGCCAACCATTACTTAAAACAGCAACTTACACCAATAAGTCTATAATGTACTAAATCTAAAAACCAGAATGATCATGCTGTATAAATCCATTCAAATATCCATGGTTCAGCTAACAATGATAATATATTTTCTATAATAACACGTTTTCTTGTAACCCTTTCACTTTACACCACTCAGCCAGCAATAATAGATTAAAGATTGATTGTAGAGAGACTCACTAGACCAAACAATTCTCAAATGTTATAAATAGCAATCAAGTGTTTAATTTAAAAGTTAGAGTCCTTTTACAAAAAAGGATGGGGGAAAGAAGCATTCTTCATTAAATGTTTGGTGAAATACAGTATGATGTATAATACTCTAAAGCCTAATATATAGGCTGTATAATACTTAGTAAAGCCTATGTTCTAAACAAGGAACCAAAATCACTTGAGACAAAGTTTACTTTAAGAATGTGAGAAGGAGGGAGAAATTGAGATGCAGAAACAAAGGAGAAAATATTTTTACTGTGGCTTTTCAACAAAGGTGAGCTGTTGGCAGGATTGATACTTAAAGACAAGCTCATAAAAATGAGAAACTATTTAACAACTGAAAAGGAGAAAAGGTCTAATGTATCATGCGACAAATGAGTTTCATGACAACAGAGACATATATCCAAATTGTTTTATAATTTATGGCCCTTGTCTTAATCAAGATGGATTTTGTTCCTCCCTTCCTTACGTATGCTAAAGCAGTTAACACTGAAGATACTTAGGAGGTACATAGGTGACTTGTATCACCAAAGAGATCTGTTCAGTCAGTTTTGTTGAGTTCTTCGTGTATCTTGAAGGAGAGGGGTTAGAGATAACAAAAATGCTATCAGAGTAGACAGGCTGCAATCTGAAGGATATAGGGAACATAACGATCCTCATCCTTGCTCTAGTCTTGCAGATCTTTCTCATTTGCAGTCATGCAGCCCATATGCACAATTGTTTTGCTGATCTATTTTTTTCTCTCTCTCTCTTAGAAAAGCTATGTAATAGCAGCAAATGCAACTCTTTAATAATAGTCCAATCAGTCTTGTCTTCAGGATGCTTTGCAAATAAAGAAGCTGGTGGTTGATACATTCAAACAATAATAAGCAGACCTGTAGAGTCAAAATTCACTTAGAAGATCTAGGGAGCATTCACTGAAACTTTCCCTGAGAACTCTTTCCTTCACTAACGTGATAGAGACTTTCTGTTCAGATAGTTCCAGCAATAAATTTTTTGCAATCTACACTTACTACAGGTATCTTTAAGGGTGAAATTGCAGCTTTCAGACTTCCATGTGGACATGTCTAGTTTTCCTACAGCTTAAGCACACTATAAGTATGATGAAGTATATAAGGTAAAATTCAATGAAAATTAACCTATAAATGTGCCCAAGCTAAAATATTGCCCTTCACTTTATGAAGGCATTAGATGTACATACTTCTGTGTCTTTTTCCAGAATATGCATTTCACTGCATTGCTGTTTGTCGTTTTAGATATTATGTGCACAGACAGGCATTATCTTTTCAGGGAAAGATGGAGTGAATCCTGCGTGAAGTATGTATGCATTACATTCATTCTAGTTTGTGAGAATCTACGGAGATTCAGGATATTGTCTATAACAGATATATCCAAGGAAAGAATTTGCAGCTGCCATAGTACAGGAAAGGTTACGATTCAGGAAAAAAACTAAAAACAGAATCCCACGCTGTCTTGAATGGAGTCTAGTAAAAAGACACAAAGAAAGAAGTTCCAGGTCTGAATAATGATGAATGCTATTACTTCTTGAGACAATGTGATGACAGAATGTGCTATTCATTGATATTACCCTCTTCAAAGTTTTACTACTGGCTGCTGTTGAGTCACATGGAGCTACACATAAAGTCTTCCATGGAAAACTGAGAATGTGTATAGTTTTGTTTCTTCATCTAAATAATAAACACAGCTTTATATAGATATTGCTGCATAATTCAAATTACTTTAAAATAATGCAGTTAGTAGTCGATATTTTTTTGCATGTGTTTGTACCAATCAAAATTAAGACAACAGTGGCTTTCACTCTCCTTGGTGTTTTAGAGATTTCAAGACTGAAGGTGGCCTTTCCAGTTGTAAAAACTTTATTTGGCCTAGTTCTTACTATGTAAACAAAGTGCAATGAATATATATTGCTTTTTTAGTCAGTATTGTAGCAGTCCCATAAACATTCATTTCTGAGCCATTCAAGATATGCTTAGGACATACAGGCTGCTCAAAAAAAAAAAAATATTATGGAATCTGGATCTAAAACATGCTACATCAGGTAAGACTTGAAAGACTGTACAATCCTGCCTGCTACTCCAAGAAGGAGTCACAATTTATAATCCCACGGACCTCTTGGATTAACACCTTTTGCACTGCTGTCAAAGTCCAGGGCTTCAAAACCCTCCAAGGGGCTAGGCTGCCTGTGGTCACAGCTGGCTTTGATACGGTGCAACCATGCAACATGTAATCATCTGCTGTGAACAGAGCTGTGAGAAGCTTTGTCAGCCCTCCTTCACCCAAGAGCTGCGCATAAGCTCAGGCTCTCACCCCAGTCCCTGCTCATGCTATGCAGAAGCCATGCCTGTGCTTAGCATGTACGTCACTGGTCCTCATCCTGACCCATTGACTTGGCTCCTGGACCTATCTCATCTCTGTGGACTTGCCTGGCAATCACTGGACTATGGCTGACCCATGATACCTTCACTTAGCTGTTTTCCTCGCTCCAGACCCAGGGGTCTGGCTGAATTAGCGAGGTCATGGGCTCTGCCAGACTTGCTGCCGCTCTCTCCTCTCTGTTCACCTTCCCTTAAGCATCAGTCCAGTCCTGCTGCTGTTGGACACTCAATGCCTGACACCATGAGCTGCAATTGAATTAACTTTTCAGTGCTCATTATTATTGGCATCTGTCACTTACAAGTAATGTACCAACACAGCTCTATTTGTCAGAAAAGAGAAGTTTGGGTAATATGTTGGCAAGACAGGTTTTCAAATTACTTCCATCAATAAGACTGTTAGGAATACACAGGGAAAACCTCTTATGTCTGCCATAGTGTACATTTTTAGCTCTGTATGGCAGCAATCATGTGAAGATGAGCTATATACTGTTTTATTTTTCTTTTCTTCACCGTCAGAGCAAATACACCTTGTTTCCACACTGTAAAATTGCCCTGGTTGATATATGTGTCACATTTCATTGCTGGAATTTCATCTACCAGGTCAGGTTTCAGCTGGTACATTGCGCTTGCTTCACATTCCTGGAACTGTATTTTTGGTAGCTATAAAGCAGAAATTATGCTTGGATATAGGAAGATGAATAGCATGTATAGTTGCACATGTGTGCAGATATGCCTGCGTTCTAGATATTCTTAATGAAAAATTTTCAAGAGGTTTTCATTTGGACTTTGGACTATGTACATATCAGTTGTAGCCAGGAGAACCTGCCTGCTTTGGGTTTTGTTAGTGCTCCTCGACTGTGTCATGTATCAGTATAAATAACCATATTGAGTGCAGGGACACTCTGTGCTTAGGTGATTGAAAAATGCTCTGCCTCCCCTCCTGACATGTTATCTCATGTTTCTGATGAAACTTTATGAATTATAATTTTTTTTTAAGATCTCAGAGGTCTGGACAATTAGATAAGATGAGAATGTTTATATATTTATCAATATGAAATTGACCCTTCCAGCATCTAAACCTGTCCATCATACACTGCTAAGGGGTTTTTACTCTTTATTTTTATTCTTATATATTTTATTTTCCTACTCATAAACTATATATTTGGTGTACCTACCATGTTCATCAGTCAGATAACATACTAAGAAAGATGTGTTTAGAATAAATTTACTTTCAAAGATTAGTGTAGAAATTTTCAAGTTGTTCTCTTTGTACCGATCTTACTGTTACAAAACAGCCAGTAACAGGCAAATAGCCAAATTTCCATAGGGTATTACTGCTTTGAAATTAACTATCATCTTCCTCTATGCTCTATTCTGTAGATTGTCTGCTTAGCTCCTAGAACATGTCACTTTGTACTAAAATCCAGCTGTTATCTATCACTTCTTACAGTGGATTTTATGTTTTTTTCTATTTTCCTTAGAAAGATTAGGGATAAAAAGATATCTGGCCAAATTATAATCGTTATGGGAGCAATTATATATATTTTGTCTGTATAATGTTGCACTCCAGATGTACTCTAAATATAAAATACTTAAAGCTGACAGCCTATGGGTGCTGCTGTCTAATGCATTGTATTCTATTCTGCTCTGCCTCCCAGAAAAGATACTGCTTTCAACACAGAAATTTATTACCCTGTGCCTTTCAGTGTAATTTGAAAACCTCTTCTTCAGGCTGAATTGTTTCTTTGTGCTATAGCACCAAGTTACATGTAGGTTTCTGATTGTCCCAACAGTGACTCAGGAATTTCTGAGACAACCCTCTCACCTCTTCAGATCACTGGAACTCAAATCCCCAAGAAAAAAACCCAAATCCAAAATGCAAACCACCCAAAAAAAAAAAAAAAAAAAAAAAACCAAAACCCAAACATTTTAAAATACTTTTTAAAAATAGAATTTGAAATGCTAAGTTATAAGCTAAGTATAAATCACAGAAAATGAGGAACTCTGTGTGCCTTAGAAGGGGATCCATAAAATCCAGTAAGGTGGGACAGATGCCTTCTCTTCAGGCATAGTATGTTCAGAGAAGAGGGACAAGCAAATTCTTTTGCTTTCACAGAGTATGTTAGTATCTACTGCCTTGAAACGAGTTAATTGAGATTCTCCACTTTAAAACACCTGACTGTGCTCAGTGGACTGAAATAGCACACCTACCAGCTGGCTCAGTTTGTTCTGTTAAAGAAGCAGAACCAGGCAGAGAAAAACCAAGAAAGCAGTTGGCATGATTGAACTGTGGACCAGTCCTGTGGGAGGAAAGAGTCTTTGTTTCTGGTCTGTACTTCTTTACAGACCTGTACAGATTCCTTATATATTTTGCATTAAAGGGGAGGATTAGATAAAATGCATAAATAAAGTTGGTGATGGAGAGGGCCTAGAAAGCAGATTGTCTTGCTCCTGTGCTGTTGTAACCTCTGGGTTACTAGATCATAGGTATGTATGACTGAGCTGGATGATTTTCAATGATAAATGTTCAACTTTCTGCTCAGAACAGTGCAGCCAGGATGGCCCGCAGGCATTACAGCTGCATCATACTTAGGAGGTGGAGGTGAGGGAGAGTATCAGTTAAAACAGTTAATCAGTGAAGTATCAGTTATCAGTGAGCATCAGTTAAAACTCACAGCAGTTCTAGAAATCCATCACTGAATGAACTTAGATGTCAGGACAATTCTACAGGCAGTATTTTAGGTATCTGTGTCCTCTGAGATCAGTAAGCAGACAAGTGAAAGGGAAGAAGGAAAAAGCTTGTGTCTAAAAGTTTAAATAGTATTGTTAGGCTCAGAATATTAAAATGTAATGTACTTTGTACTTCAGTCACTGCTGTGGCTTTGTATCACTTGTTCAACATCTTTAAAACAGTAACGTAAGTGTAGTGTAAGATAGCATCATCTTAATGCAGTAGGATAGAAATATCTTCTCCAGCTGAAATAATTCCCAGTTAAGTCTGTATAACTCGCTCCTGGAACTTCAGAGGAATAATGGCATATTCGTTACAGCAAAGCCTTTTAAAAAGGTAAATTCACAGATTCACAACTATATAATATAATAATTACTGCAAACTATTTCAAGCTATGGCATATTTTAACTTATTCTGGAGCTCAGTCACATAAGATAGAATCAAGTACATCAAAATGGAACACATCATCAATAGCAAGAGAATTATTCAATGTGATTGATCAATAGTTTGGCAAGAAACTTTGGGGCAGAGCATATGGAATTTGATCCCTTGGTCTTTATCCCTGCAAAACACACATTAACTTCAAAGATAGATTTGCTTGAGTAGGGACTGCTTAAAATCAAGCTATTGAATATGAAATATAAATGGCATATAATTCAACATGCAATGAAGTTTTTTTCTTTTTAAAATTTGGAAATGGTAATGACGTTAGGAACACTATAGGCTAGGTCCCGTTTCTGTTACTATAGGCAATACGGAAAGGCAGAGGAAATAGTGTGTATACTAAAATTCTTGTGTAGTATCTGCTGTAATATTCTGTAACACAAGTATAATTCCCATCCTCCTAAGGTTTAAGCATATGCTTAAGGGAGTGTAAAATGAAGGAAGTATATACTTGTGGTTTAACAGATTCAAGTCTTACACTTTGTTCATAACACAATATTTCTGGAGAGAATTGCATGTGCAAATGTCTTTGGTATGTTTGAATCAGTGTGAAGGAAGACGTGAATAAGTATAATTGGTAAAGAAAAATACAACTAAAATATTCTTCACTTAACTGGTCTTCTACAGAATCAGGTAAGTTATGCTTTTCCCAAAAATGATGATGGAAAACAGAGGGAAATATTCAAATACCGTTTGTAAATACTGTATGATTAGGACTCCAAAACATTTCATTAAAACTGCATGAAGGTTTTTATAAATGCTATTGTTCAAGAGACAGCTTATACCTAATGAAAGAAGTTTAAATACAGATATTGGCAGGCAGGCAGTTATTGTTTGGCTGCTTTTATTAGAACAACTTGTGAAGGATCTCCTTACATTCCCATGACCACATTTATAAGATGCACTCATGCTTGCAGACATTCAGTTGTCTAAGAGGAACAGTGGGAGACAGCCTGAATTTTATTCCGTATTTAATTTGAAACAGGAGCTGACAGTAACCTTTTACATATATCCTTGGAGAAGCAAGCACTGAAGCCTGAAGCTGTTCTAGCTTCTAGTGACAGGGTGTTTTTTTGTATGTCTTCACAATGTCTATCACACTGTGTTAACACACAGCTCGACAAAGGGTCTACAGCTTAAACCTGATGTTTTTAGTCTTGTTGGTACAGCTTGCTATTCATCAACTGAATAGTGGAGTATTTGCTAAAATTTATTCTCCTGTTGTCAGGAACTGCTACAGACCAGTTCAAATGCTGGCATTTCCTTCAGGATGCTAGCAGGCTGCTGGCGGGTTTCATTAGGTCCCAAAGGGAAACACAAGTGTTACAGACATTCAAATTCATTGAGATTTTCTTTATTACTTGCAACCATACTCTTCAAACTTTGCTGTGCTGCTAGAAGACAGGAACTCTAAAAGTTCTTAAAAATACGTGAAAGGAACCAGAAACACAGCTAAAATGGAATTGCACTATTACACCAAAAATAGTATTTCCTGACATTAGGTAACAACAGAAAAGAAATTCTTATATTCATTCCCTGTATTTCTCTTTGTATGTGAGATTAACCACCACCATTAGACAAAACATAAGTCTTCTCAAAGTAAAAGCACGGGGCGTTCAGCCAAAATCGTTGTAAACAAAATATTTAAATGAAACTTTCGTATTCTATTGAATTCATTTACCTTACTAATAGCTTTGGTAATTTTCATCACACACTCCCTCCCACCACCCCACCATCCCTTTCTCTTCAGGAATAAATTTCAATCCAACATTTTTTATGCTTTTACATTGTTCTGAGTTATTCATTGCCTAATCTTATAACAATAGGCAATGAACAAATTATTGTGAATCATTTAGAAAGAATAGAATCATCTTCAACACAGTACTAGAGGTCGTAGGTTTAGAACTTCTGCCAGTGTATGATATAGTCTGAATCCACTGCTCTTAGAATTTACTATTATTTTATACTGTTTCAGTTTCAACTATATGCTCTGTGACAAAACAAACAACTCCTGAAAACTTTGTTAATTTATTGTCCTCAGCAATGTTGTGGACGACGGGATGGAAAGCACCCTCCCCACATGTGAGTGTATGACCAAATTGGCATGAATGGCTGGTACACCGCAAGAGGGACAACACCCACAGGTACTTCAAAAGTCTGGAGAAATGGATCCAGAAGAGCTTAATGCAGTTCAACAAAGACAAATATGAAATCTTACACCATGACCTCATGCAACAGCATAGTCTGGAAACAGACTGGTGTTAAGGGTCGAGGGGCCAAGGTACCCACTCCTCGATTTACCTTAACGAAATCCCTCTGTCCTGATAGAGACAGAAAAGGGATTTAATAGAGAAAGGAAGAAATTCACACCTTGGTCTGCTCGGATAACTGAAACAAACTTTTAATAAACAATGAATGCACACATAACTATACTCTATGAATATATATGCATATAGTTACAACCTAAGGGAAAGAAAAAGGGAAAAAAAAAACCTGAGGGAACAGGGAAAAAAAGAAAAGTAGTGAATGTTTACACAAATTGTTCTTTTCCAAGGCCGGAGCTCGGTTCTGGGCAGGCAGCCAAGTAACGAGATAAGAGTGAAGGCTTCTGCCGCTCCCCTCCGTGGCTGCTCCCCAGGTGGAGCTCCTGACGGTGCTGCTGCTGCTGGCAGGCAGGCAGTT
>NW_010414748.1:11111-19909 GCF_000710305.1 Buceros rhinoceros silvestris
CCTGGCCGGTCGGCAGGTCGGTTCGTGGGAGGACTCTGCTCCCTGCGTGCCGCTGCCCGGGAGTTCGACGAGCGATCCGGGAGATGCAGGCAGACCTTTGGGCTTTTCGGCTTAACTCGGCAGACGGCAGTCTAGACGCGGCCTGCTCGGGCCTAACAGGCCTGGTCGGCGGCAGAGCAGGTCTGTGGGAGGAGGTGCTCCCTGCTGCAGGTGCGGAAGTCAAGAGAGGGAGGTTCCTCCCTGCGTGCTGCTTTATAACCTTAACATGTAACAGTGCACCTGACCCTCTTTTGACCAATTAAATGCAGAATTATCGTATTTGTATGAAATAATTATATTGGTCCAGAACTCAAAACAAGGAAGTTTCAGCTCAAACCAGGAAGTTTAGCTCAAACCGGGACAACTGGTTAGAGATCAGCTCTCTAGAAGGGATTCTGATGGAGAATAAGCTGAAAATCAGTCTTAATGCACCCTTGCCTTGAAGGTTAACAACATACTGGCTGCATCGGCAAAAGCATAGCCAAAGGAAGTGCTTATTCCCCTGTGCTGTACTCATTAGCCTGAATGTGGAATATTTCATTGAATTAGGAGACTTTCACTACAGGAAAGGCTCATAAAATGGAGTGAGTCCAGTGGAGAGCTGCCAGGATGATCAGGGTCCTGGAGAACCTGACTCATGAGGAGAAGCTGAGGGAAATGGACTTGAACAGCCTGCAGAAAGGTATAAAGAAATCTAATTACAGTCTTCAACTATATAACTGATAATAGGGGAGAAGATGGAGCCAGATTCTTCCTAGTCATGTGGAACAAAATAAGATGATATAACAGTCACAAGTTGCAGCAAAGGAAATTCCCTTGTAATGTGTGAGGTCAAGCACTGGAACAGTGTCAAAGAGATGTTTTGCAATCTCCATTCCCAAAGACTTTGAAAATTTAGCTAGGCATGTCCCAGGGCAACCCAATTCAGCTTTGAAGGTAACCCTGCCAGATGGCCTCCAGAGCTTGCTTTCAATTTGTCCTATTAATCTCTTATTTAGAAAACCATTCTATGCTAGATACGTTGTAAAACAATGAATGAAGTGTGGAAAGGAAGTTCATAGATGTATTAAGACTGGAGGAATCATTCAGTCAGCTTGTCTGACTGCCTACTCTTATATATCATAGTGAAATGTATTTCATTCAGTTACAGTTGTGGTACCAATAACTTGTCTTTAACTAAAGCATATTTTATGCTTGGCAGTACCTTCGTGGTAAATACAACAGAGGCACTTTGTGGAAAAGGCCTGGTTAGTGGAAGCACTAGAAATATTTGGTAAATACTTCAACATTGCAAAACAAAAAAAAAAACCTAGAGGGAATATTTAACTCATTATTTTGTTTTCCACTCTTGCATGTTCTTTTCAAAGAATTTTTCCATTACATCTTTTACTTTGGATTGAAAGGGTGACTTTCAATTGTATTGCAGGTAATAAAAAAGAGCAAATCACTGGAAACCGGGATAAGTTAAACACCTAGACCACAATGTATTATCTGTGTTCTGTAATTCATTATAACTGCTATAATCACTCTATTTTGTCACGTATTTTGCAATTGTCTCAGTTCTGTAAGACAGCATATATCTATTCAGTCCATATCTTCATAATTACTGCACAGTTTTCTTCACATTTATGCCAAGGTGAAGGAACAGTGTTACATCAAAGTGTACATAGCATTTTTAAGGAAAATACTACTTTCTAATGTCTTGCTTTCCTGCTAATGCTTGTAAAACATACACTAAATCTATTTATTTTACATATCCTTTACTGTCTTTCAAACCTTTTTATGCATACTATTATTTACAGACATTAGTACTAATAGCAATAAAAATGGTTGTTTCTGTGTTTGCTGGAAAAGAATCTAAGGGATAAACAGAATTGACATCACTGATATTAAAAAGATAAGTTATAACATGTAAGCAAGGTTAAATTAATTCTGTTGTGATATCATTAAATGTACTAAGGGGCAAAATTTTGTTTGGAAGGAAAAGATGAAGGAAAAGGCAGAAAATTAAGCAGATCAGCAAATTCCTGAGTTTCCTGACACTAGGCAGTTTATATGTAACAATCTATCTTCCATTAACAATCTTCTTGACTGTAATGTCTTATGCTGTTTTATGGTTATGAAAGAGAGTGACAGAATGAACACAGCCAAGTTTTGCCTATATGACAATATTTCTTCTTCGACAGTATTACTTTTTCCATTAATTCTAGCAGCTTAAACTGTGTTTGAACTCCTGAGGGTGGACAACTAAAGGAATGGTTGTTAAATTTAGGATTTACATCATAAGCTACAAAACATATACATTTTAAATTAATTATGTAAGTACAATTAATCACATTAAATACCTGGAGCTAGTTTGTGAAGTCTAAGTCAAAGGGAGTCTTTGAACTGAATGATCTACATTGGAGGTATGATTGTCCTTGTTTGAGTTATTGTTGGTGATTAGTGAGAGGAAGTCATTAATGACAGGAAAAGGTAAAGGGTTTTTAGGGTATGTGGTAGAAACATTTCTTGCCTATTCTGTTTTCATCTCTCCACCTTGAATTATTTTTTATGGTAATGGTTTATTTTTAATTACAAAATCATAATAAAATGTTAGAAATTACTGCACAAGTGGAAGAAAGATTTTCACTCTGCTGTTACGGTGGCATTCAGATGCTTTTATTCACATCAAGTTTAGGTCCTACGTTGATGAATTTCCACTGCATTAAAGCATCCTTTAAAATATTAATTAAATGCACAGCGGGAAGTCCTGGCTTGACTTTTGGTATGAGCAAGCATATTTCTTATGGCTAACTCCCAGTCTTTATCAGTTACAATAAATTAAACCCGCAGTAGCAGGTCAGCAAAGGGCAGTCCAATGCATAAGCTATAGGACAAATTTGTGTTCCTTTTTTTCTACAGCTCAGGAGAGATGTGGGTTGCCAAGAAGAGAAGGTTCTTGACAATTATCAGAGTTATTAAAGAACAGGTTACAGAGGCAAAATATCTGTAATCCCAGCTTAAATTTCCAGGGTGTGAGATATCAAGAAAGCTCTACACTATCATTTCCCAATATAGCATTCACATATGATGTACATGAGGCATTTGTGGCACAATAACCTGTTCATAATAGATTGGATGCAGGTTTTTGTGTTCATAAACAAAGTATTAGTTACATAATTTACTTCAGTTATTCATGATGTATCTCTCCTATTAAGTTGTAATGGTATTTTTGACCAGTGTTAACAAGAAAGAGACACAGGAGGCTGAAAGCTTTCCTGCTGTTATCAGCTGGCAGCCATCTAACAGAAATACTCATTTCACATGGGGCTGATTTAATATGAACTAACATTGGAAGATCTTGCTGACAGAAAATCCAGGGAAGAATCCTGAAACTCTAATACAGAGAAAAGAATACCCTCATGTATGGCTAGAGAAAGAACTGTGTCTTTCCAGCAGAGACTGGGACCAGCTGTGACAGGACAAAGAACTGACACAAGGCACTGAATCTTCTGGAGCAAAAATTAATAACTGATTTGGAAAAAAAAAAAAAAAAGGAAATATCCAGCAAAATTTTACATCACAGCTGTTTAGAAGCTATCAAGGAATCTTACACCCCAAGGAAAACATATTATTTGAAGGAGAAACATGAAAATTAGAAAAAAATGCAGACATATTACATGGAACTTTCAGAAAAGTATGTGCTTACGTGACACGATGATGGAAATAGGCCTTAAGTAATGTATTTGGTTAAAGAAGTACTTGGTAGCTGCTGACAGGGAACATTCATTGAGTTAATAAAGCTGTTAATGAAATCTAATGAAGCTACTTTTCTGTATCTTCACATATATCTACTACATATAAGCTACTTTCTTATATCTCTTCATATATACCAAGAAAATTGCATACTATGGAGTGAGACTGGTAATTAAGCTATATTTATATAGTGCTTTTATATTTTTACAGTTTGTTTATACTTACCAGAGCAATGCCATGATCTTTTTCAGTGAGAATATGTGCATACACATCTGTACTTAAATATTTATGTGCATATTTACCTGTCTGTAAGAGTTTAGGCATAGCTATTTTCTGTTCTCACCATGTTTCACAGAAGTATTTTCATAAGCTGTTAACAGTGCTTAAAGCTTGGAGATTAAAGAGTAACAGGTATTTCATATATATCATTGATGTTTTCTTATTCCTCATAAAAGTGCATACATACAAGTCATGACTTTGTGGGGGAAATCCACACAGATCTATGAACTCTTTGTAAAGTATTGTTGTTCTGCTTTTTGCTTTGGTTGTTTCTGACCTAACTTTAGTAAACTGTTTCTCAACAAAGAGAGGATAAAAATTATCTTTCTCGTATTTTGTGTTAGTATGTTCTTCTCTATGAATAACAGAGTACAGATGGTTAAGAACCATCAAAACCATCAAAGAACTATTTTTCCTTGTCTTCCCAGGCCCTCTCATCAGTTTAGCTTTCAAAAATTTCCAAAACTTCACTTGCTTTCCTTGCTCAGGCATTCTGTTAAACCTTCCTTGTGAAGACTTAGTTTCCCCTTGCAGTAAAGACAGAGATTTTAGAGTCATAGTCTGTATTTCTTCTTTAGGGAACTTGCTAATTTGGCTGTTGGGCAACTATTGCCTTCAACTCTTTCAAGTCTGCCACCTCACTGATACTATGATGTGCTCTTGTCTGCTGTTTCCTCCTGTGACTGATATCCTGTTACAGCTAGTATCTTGGCTTGGTACATAACAGCAAATTGTCTCTTACGCACTCTTATTTCTTCTATTTATTTATTTATTTTTCATTATTATTATTCCTCTGAACATGCATTTAATCTTCAAAAGTTTCTTCTCCTCTGTTAGGCAGAAACCCACTGCTTACTCCTGAATGTTTCTTTACCTATATATATATATGCTGCCACAGCATGGTTTGTTCTTTCATTGTTTAATTTGATTCTGCCTTGTGATTTGACACGTTCTGCTGTCAATATAATCCCTCCTCACTGACTATGGGTACTGGTAGACCAGCTGTGTGGATGCTTTTGTTGATTCTAGATAGCTACGGGTATGAGATATTTCATACGCAGCTCCCACTAGGTGGGAATGAAAGGTTTATTTGGCAGGCGAAGGAGATACCTAGTAATAAAATTTTACTTGCTAGCTGTTCAGAAGCTATCAGGGAATCTTATACCGCAGAATGAAGTAATACTTTTTTGAAGCAGAAACATGACAACTAGATGAAATGCAGCTATGTGACATGGAGTTTCCAGATGAGTTTGTCTTCACTGCCAACAAAAATTTAATTAGAGAATGACATCAGACACCCAAACAAAGGGGGACTGTCTGTGTTAATGCGTGATGTGATACATAATCCAAGCCACTTAAAAAGGGAGGTGTTACTGCCCCCACAGTCCTTCAATAAATTGCAGACATTTCATTTTAAACATTTAAACATCTGGACTGGGAACACAAAGGTGAATTGTGTCTTGCTCGGTGGGCCCATGAATCTTCCGGTCACCAGGGAAGAGATGCTACCTATAGATGGGCTCGTGACCAAGGGGTGGATCCGACAATGGATGCTATCAGTCAGGTTATTCATGAATGTAACGTCTGTGCTTCTATTTTAATACAAGCTAAGCTGTCTATCTTTTCATAAGTAATTCTACAGCAGCTATGTACTGTGTTACAGCTTCAACATGATATAATCTCAACAGCAAGTCTAACCCAGACTTTATCCTATAAATTAGCACAGACCTAGCTTTGAGAACATACGCAGGTACTAGTTTAAAGCATGACATGTACATATGCTTACACAATCCCATTATCTTCCTGTCTGCCTCTCTTCCTTCCTGTCTCCCTTCCTTCCTACCTGAAAGTCATTGCTGACCAATGTATTTATACAGTCTCCAAACCTACAAAACCTGCACAGATGCTAACCTTCCTTCCTGGACAGCAATTTCTGTGACCAGTGTTAAGCTGTTTTCAGTCAGTGATGGTAGCCTCTTTTCCTTTTTCATGAAGAGTGTGACAGTGGCCAAGCATGGGGAAATGAATGTCTGCTGACTGTCTTTGCCTAATAATTTTTTAAAACTTCAAAACTTTATTCATCTCTAGGGGCATGATCCAGAATTCAGAAAAAGCAGTCTTAGATTGCATTGAAATTCTAGTTATTCTAGTGTCTGTGGGGTTGACAAGCTTTGATTCTTTTCTCTGCTAGTGGGAAGGAAAGAAATCTTATCATCTCAGGTGTGGTTCTGGTGAATTAATTTGTACTCAGATAAAAAATGGTGCGTTGTTTTCTAACGAAACAATGAAAATTGTATTAGATGTAATACAGTAAACACACCCATACCCTTACATACTTCAAGATCTTCAAATTATTTTCTGTGCTTTGATTCATGAAGTTTCCAGCCATGTATATTTAAGCCAAACCCTGTATCATGATATTTAAGATCTGCTGCACTACACTATACATAGTTTGTATGTAACATATAGTAAACATGTTCATACAAGCAATGCTAAAAATAATGCTTTGCTAAAATAAGATGTATTAGATGCAAAAGATCCAGTTTTTGACCTTTTGAACATTAATGCAAATCTCAAATATTTTCGTTAATTTGGATATAAATCCACGGAGAGGAAGGTTAGAATCTGTTGCTTAATCCATGTAGTGAAACTGTGTATTTGTGATTTCCACTTATGCCAACATGTCTGAAACACATGGAATAATCCTACAGCCTCTGCAGTCATTATTTGTTGAGAAGAGTCTGAAGTTTTCCATGAAGATATCTAGTGATATATTTCAAAATTGCAGGTGATTTATGACATAAATGTATGAGCCTTCTCACTTCACAATCCATTTCTTTCTTCAGGACTCCTGAGAGATGTTTCAGTCTCAGAACGAAGAATTGAATAAGACTGTATGTCACTGACAGAACCAGGTAAAAGGTAGTAGTAAGAAAAACAGCATTTTAATTTTTACCAGCCTAAATTCACAACTGTCAATTTGTTGCATTTCAGAATTTATAATCAAGACAAGCTCAACTGAAGACAAGAATTTATATTAAACCCTACAGAATTTAGGGTAAAAAAAAAAAGCTATCACATTATTATTTCTAGTGACATTAAATTAAAATTATCAAATCGTATATTGATCTTAAATATCACGAGCCTTGAATATCTCAAATACCATTATTTGAAGTCTTTGCTTATTTGAAGTATTAATTTCTTGCAGAGATAATTACACATTTTGCCACAAGAAAAATCTTTCTTTTGATGATTTAGATAAACGTAAGTGTTAAATAATATCACAGAATAGTTTGTAAAGGTATGCCATTATTTCATAGAATCATAGAACGGTTTGAGTTGGAAGGGACCTTAAAGATCTAGTTCCAACCCCACTGCCATGGGCAGTGTCCTGGCTTTGCTGCAACAGTTTCATAGGCCAGCCATGGTCTGCAGGGCATCAGCCATTTTGAGTCAGCCAGGGCAGCTGATCCGAGATGGCTCAGAGGTGTTTCCCATACCACAAATATTATGGTCATCATAGAGGGGATGAGGAGGGATGGGAGAGAGGAATAGGACAGAGAAGTATTTGCTGGGCTTCTCCCCATCGTCAGGGGAATGTGGATGGTGGTGGGATGTTCCCTACTTGTTTGCTTCCTATACTGCTGCTCCAGGAGACATGATCCAAGGACAGATGATCTGACCACTGATCTGACCTGTGAAAGATGCTTCATGGGGCTGAGGGCCCTTGAAGAATTTCTGTGTTAGAGTCCTCTGTCTCCCACCAAATGCACACTATCCATGGGGCTGACTGCTCTGAATGTTACACCACCAGGTTACAGGAACAGACTGATTTTTGCAAATGCTTTTAATCAACTTTCTTTTATAAATTAGGTGTTTGTGCCAGAACTGATTATTTTCTTCCACTAAAAAGATTCCTTACTCTGTTTTTTAATAGAAAAAGCATCATCTGGGAAAGGTAGAGGGAGCTGCACTTCCCAGATGTCCTGGCCAATGAAAATAGTAGTAAGGAAGGTGAGAAACCCAAAGAGAATCCAGGCACAAAACCCAGCAAAACCCACAGGCTATTAGTGGCTGTTGTCAAAACCAGCTACAATGACTGTGAATGGGTTGTGTTTCCACTAAGCAAACAACCAAATTTTAGAAAACAACTGAACACACTGGCTTTGCAATAATCTTCCCTTTCTGTGATTAAAAAAAGACCTTTTTTAGATGAAATGCATCTTTTTCCAATGAGTCCAAACCCTCTATGAACCTACTCAACCACAGCAGCATGGTCTAATGAATGAAGACCTGGTCAGGGACCTCTGAGTTACACAGGAAGTGACTTTCCCATTCTGCCTCAGCATGTTCTATAGGGAGACTGAAACATCTCTCTTAGGAGATAAATATATAAGAAGCAGGATGTTTCTACAGACTCCTGAGGCTTCTTGTAGGGTACATAAAGAGCTGGCTTATCCAGCCAGCTGGCTTATCCAGGGTGTTTCAATGTTTTAAGCTTTTGCAGAGATTAGCCCCCCCCCCCCAAACCACTCTGAACATCTCTGTAAGTAATTGTGGTTTTGTGTTATATGGGGCAGCAGGAGGGAAGGGACTCTTGGTCTCAGCCAACCTGAGTCTGAAATGACCTCATGTAGTTTACTCTTCAGATGCTCTGGCTGAGAAGGACAAACACTAACCAACATCTGTCGAGTGTGATGCACAACCTGAAGGTTTCCTACACACTAGTGATGTTGTTTTCA
>NW_010414748.1:20122-31233 GCF_000710305.1 Buceros rhinoceros silvestris
ATAAGACCCAAGGACAAGATGAGGCTGATTGAGGACATGAGGCTGTTGGAGATGGGAGCAGCTGCTCCAGGATGCATGTGCCTAATGCCCCCGCATTTCTCATGGGGTTGTGAAATGCCCTCTCTGGTAACCCCCCCCATGATGTATGGCATGGAACCAGCCTTGGCTCTGCAACTGCTCTGTGCTCAGCTCCTGACAAAAGAGACCCTGTGGAGGGCTACAAGGCTGTCTGGGCCTTGCAAGAGTCTGCAAGTGCTTGGGGATCATGCCATGCCTCCTACCCTAGTAGGTCAGCACAGGGTAAGTCTGAAGTCAATCAGGGCAGACACGCACACTCTTGGTGTTTGGGATTTTGGCTCCAGGGCAAGGGGGGCTGCTCTCCTTGTTTGGGCATGAAAGGAGGTTTGCCACCTTTTGTTTTGGCACGGTTAGGTAGTGGGGGGAAAGGCCCTGTAACTTATGTTGCAAAATGCAGCCTCTGGCTCCAATTTCATGCCTGTACCTGGCCCAAGCCATGTCAATCAACACCTCTTCCAATAACACGATATAAAGAGGGGGGGAACAGGTTTTTTTTGGTACACTTTTTTGTTTGGAAGGAAGATGAAAATGAAGAGAGAACCACTGAGCGGTCACCTTGGCAACGAGAGCTTTGCTTTAGTATATGCTGGGACAGTAAAGATCTTACATGTGGCAAGTAGACTTGTAAATTTGTTAATCACCGGTGGTGGAAGTGAAGAGGGACCAGGGTGCAGGGACCTGGGGCTCTAACCACCCTGTACTGAGAGGTGATTAATCACCAGCGGGGGAAGAGAAGACGGGTTGAAGAGACAAGAATGAAAGCACCACTGGAATGCAGAGACCTGGATATTCCCTGGAACTTTGAAACTGACTTTGAGGTTTGGAACCAGACCAGCGCAGGGCTTGGGAAGTCAGCTTGGGCAATAGACACCCCCCCACATAGAATGGAGTTGGCCATGCCAAGCTGCCTCCTGTGGGCTGAGAGGGCCACGTGTACAGAGGAAGTTTGTCTCACAGAGCAGCCTGGAACCTCATGCCAGGGTTTAAAAGGACTGTGTCCCCACACTCGTGTACTCCCCACCACCAATTCCGACGCCGAGAGCATATGTGAGAAGGCAAGGTAGTGAAGGGGTAGATGGAAGGTGTATGTATATTTGTATTTAAGATCTCACTGTTCTCTTTCTTTCTGTCCTACCCTAATTTAATTGATGATCTGTGGGTTTTGTTTTTTTGAATTAAATTAATTTCATTCTCCTAGTCAAGCCTGTTTCTTTGCCCATGGTCATAAGGGTCGTGTTAAGCCCTCCATTCATTTCCCACTTTAGTCTGCTTTGGTTTCCTCCCGGAGGAGATGAAACTGTTCTGGGAGCAATTGTAGCCTGGGCTGCTTGGATTTTCAAAAGGTAACACACCCCATCACCCCTCAGCCAGGTGTGCTGCAGAGTCAGACCTGTCATTTGCCTACCAGGAAATACAGAAATGAAGCACTTGCAGACTTGTCAAACTTCTCCCTTGCTAGCTTTCGTTTTGACTGCTCAATTTTCCTTCAGCTAAGGGCAGGAGAGAGAGATGGAGGCAGTTGTATTGGGGCTGAGAAGGAGAGGACAGCTTCAGGGTTAGCTGGACCTCTTTGAGCTTTGAGGCGTCCTTTGGTGTAGAGCACCTTTGAGATACTTGACTTCTCTTTGCTAAGCAAGCTTCACTTTTTTCTATGAAAAAGGAAGCTGCTATTTCAGAAAGCTGCTTGTTATGCACTGCTAAGGTAGAAAGGAGAAGTTACTATGAGGTGCAGCAAAAGCTTAGAAATAAGCTAGTGACTGCCAAGTCATCTTGGGAAACAAGAAAGAAAATATAGCACAGCAGCTCCAGACAGAAAACTGCCTGTGATTTGAAACATGATCCTGATGCTGACAGTAGAGAAACCCAGCAGCTGCAGCCAGGCTGCAGCAACAGTCATGGTTCAAGCAGCTCAAAAGCAAGAAGTAAAATAAAACAGATTTAGGTATTGTGTGGTCTGCCTATTGCATCCCAGGAAAACTTTTTTTTTATCTGACATATCCTGGTTGTGCTCCTGCATGTCACCTGGAACTCATCCCTTCATTCTTAAAAGATCTGCATGGAGACCAGAGGTCCAGCCCACATAGATAACCCAGAGCCCACAAGGATGATCCATCATTCAGATACATACACTGGTGGCCCACTGCATAGCCTCACTCTGTAGCAGTGCCCACTTCCATTGCATTTGATGCAGTTCACACTGAATCAAAAGCGTTCCTCTTAAGGTGTCTGCTGCAGAGATGATTCTGGCTTTGATCTGAAATCACCAAGAGGGATGAAGGCACATCTCCCCTTCCAGCTGGCCCCCAGGGCTACTTTCCTGCACCGTTGCTGTGAAAGTTTATTTCTTCCAGAAGTTGTTTTCACAGTCTAGCCATGGTTTTATCTTCCTTGTTAAGAATGAGTAATTTACCATCTGAAACTCCGTTTCCATTTCTCTAGCAGATTAAAAGTTTGTTTAATGCAATGTACTGTTGCTCCTGGAAGATTCTGATGCATCATAACTAACACACCAGCTTCCATTTTGAGCACTTAGACTTTCTGAGCTCTCTGAAGCAACATCTCAACTAGTAAAATAGGCAATATTGGGGCTCATTCCCCACACTTCAAAATTGGGTGGCTGCATCCAGACCCCTTGTAGCTCTCATCCCAAGCTAGCTCCTGGACGATGTTTAGGAAATTCTGGCCTGATTTCTCAGGTTGCACTGGCCATCTGTCGAGTCTCTGATTTCCAAGAGACAGGTTGTCTTTTTTCCCCGATTTACTACCTCAAACATGTCACCGTGTGCAGCACAAGACTCAGACACAGGTGCCCTGTGTAGCCCCCTGTACCAAACTACACTGACTGCAGCATCTTGATGGGCTCCTTCTTGTTTCACTGTTTCTATTCATTGTTCATTCCCATGGGCTTTGCAGGGCCATCTTGAGGGACTGGGATGAAAATGCAGCAGTGGCCTTGGCTGATGGTAACTGGGAGATATTCTGCTAGCAGGGACCTTAAAGAGATTTTATCTAGCCCCAGTTAGGAAAATTCTTTTCGGAGGCAGAAAGTTACTTTTTTTTTTTTTTCTTTTTCCTCTTCTCACATATTAATAGGGGTGAAATGAGGTGGAATGAAAACTTTTTAAAACAGACACCTTTCTGGTGACCTCATTGAAGTGTGAATTGTCCAAAATCAGTACAACCACTTGCACAAAATAACCGGTGGAGAAGTATCCAGCACAGCCCTCTGACGCAAGGCAGAATCAGCCCTCAAAAAACCTTGGTGGAGGAGCATGCAGTCCTTGCTCCCAAGAGCCTGCCCATGCTGGACATGATGGTGGTGATTCTTCTCTCCTACCCACACCAGTCTTCCCTGCCAGGCTTCATCTACACTGCTTACACCATGCCTATTCTTGGCTGCTTGCAGCAGCCAAGACCCTGTCTCAATATTATTTCCCTTTAGGTAGTGAAGAAAAAAAGAAAAAACAAATCACCATTTAGTAATCCCTTATTCAAAATTAGAAAATGAGCTTGACTTTCACAATTAAAAGAATATTCAAACTTCCCTACGGTGCTCAAAGTATATAGAAATGTGGCCGAACAAGTCCAAACTTTGCAGCCAGGTCTATTGCAGAAGTCATTATTTATGGCACAGAAGTGATGGGGCTGATCCACTCTCAGGCTCAAATTACTCATCTTTGATCTGGTCTAATTCTATTGCACCAGAGTCAGAAGAAATTTTATTTCTTGCTTTGCCAATGTCTGTACTCTCACTAGCATCAACAGGATAGGTTGATGTTTATGCAGTACTCTATTTAAACAACCAGGATTTCTTCCCATCTGGCTAACACCTCTCTTCTCCCAAGTTCTACATTCATGACTCTGTTCTGTCCACAGCTGTTATTCATTGGCAGCCCACCCACAGAATTTTATATAGAATGTTTTTTCCCACTTTTCCACCAAGATTTCCAGGAAAAATAACATTCCATGGGAAATCATCACCCTGGAAGAGGTTGTGTCACAAAAATATCATGCATATTAACATCTTTCACTGGAAAAAGAATGATTTTCCATGCATGCTTGCTATATTAATGTCTCAAGCAGCTGTGATCTTCTTGTGCTTCCAAAATGGTGAAAGCCAAATACATAAGAGATAGACAGGAAAAACGCTTGAGATAAAAGTAAAATTAAACCTTTTATAACAATTTCTCCATTTACTTAATATGAACTTAGTTCTCCCTCCTTTCATCACGTTGCGGTTGACATATCGATTTTTCCATAGATTAAATTAAACTTCTATTTAAAGCCCAATTCTCAAGCGTCATCCTCCTATACCCATATTTCAAGATGTTCCACTGCAAAATTTCATAGTTCCAAACCATCCACCATTAGCAGCTTGCCACATAAACATGGATGCCATCATGACTTGGTTGCTGGGCATGCAAACAGCTGGTCTGAAATAAATTTTACAGCTTCTTTGCTTGCGTCACTTTGTCAAGTTTTGTCTTTCCTGCCTCAGGGTTTCATGGAGGAGTGCTTTCTTATAAGGACACCTAGTGTGACCTGACGGTCCTTCTCCACTACCCACTATAACCCAGGGAAGCACAGAGATCTGAGAAAAGCAGAGGCTGTGACCCTTTGTGTATGAGGAAACACCAAAATGTAGTAAATTGGGCCCCTGGGGACCTGGGCATAGGACCAGTCACCTCTTTTGCCTCTTGGCCATAAGTGTCCCTTTAGCAGATGGCACAGTTTTTTCAGCCATCCTTCACCCATCAATACTGCTGCATATTCAACCATCAGTAAGGCAGACCAGACATCCCAGACAACTTAGTAATTTTTCACTCTTCTCCCCTCGTTAGGTAGCAAAGGATTTATTTTTAAACCATGTGTTTTCTATTTCTGCTCTGTCTCACACGTGCCTGACACATAGGACCTGAGGGGTCCTGCATGCTCCTTTTTGATCAGTAACACATTGCACAGTTTCCAGAGGAGCAGAAATGATCAGTAAGATTTGGTCAAATTTGGAGAATAATTTTGTAAATATGTAAATGAATAAAGAGGAGGTGATACAAAAGAGGGATTTTGAAAAGCATATTTTACTTCAGAAGCTACATATATTTCACAGGTTGGAAGAAATATAGGACAGGCCCCTAGAAGGTCATTAATCTGATGGACCTCCATTGCGCTTGAGATAGTACCTAACTTACTCTTCAGAGATTTCACTGATAGAAATTCCCACATCTCCTAATCAGTCTACCCCAGCTCTCCAATTCCCATAGCCTTAAAGTGACTGCCCAATGATCAGCACATTTTTTTTTTTCCACTGAATGGCCTACAACTTCTTGTCCTGCCCACGGGTTAGGACTGGAGTGGCCACTAGATGAATAACAGATTTTCTTTGTTAATCCCTCACCCTTACCAAAATGTGGGCAGGCGCTGGGGAAGTCCTAGACCAGACTCAGAAGTAGACAGGAATTGAATTCAGGAGCTGGATTCCAGAACTGGATTCAAGAATGCACAGATTGGGATCAAAGGCCGAATGGACAGTCCTCCTTGGACACCAGCCATTGAAGAAGAGGGATTGACCCTTGTGATCCCTCAGCTTTATACCAGATATGATGTCTATGGGATGGAACACCTTGTTGGTCACCAACTCCCCTGATGTCAATCATGTCACTGCCACCTGCTGTGGGCAGGCGCTGGGGAAGTCCTAGACCAGACTCAGAAGTAGACAGGAATTGAATTCAGGAGCTGGATTCCAGAACTGGATTCAAGAATGCACAGATTGGGATCAAAGGCCGAATGGACAGTCCTCCTTGGACACCAGCCATTGAAGAAGAGGGATTGACCCTTGTGATCCCTCAGCTTTATACCAGATATGATGTCTATGGGATGGAACACCTTGTTGGTCAGTGTAGGGTCACCTGTCCTGTCCACTCATGCCCACAGATGCATCCTCTCACTTACTCCACCCCTACCGTGTCACATAGGATTTAGCAGTGACCTTGGTCTGCACAGGAGGAAGTAGAAGCAAGACTCTTTCTGCACACCAGTCCCTGGTAGTAACTGTACACATCAAGAGTTATCACCTCTAGAAGCAGACCCTGTCCGCAACAATGTGCCGTTAACTTCAGACAGTGCAGTCACTGAGCAGAGACTGAGCTGAAAAGTAAAATCACTGAATGGAATTAGTTCTGTTCTAACTCAAACCAGAACAGTGGACAAGAATGTTATTCCTTCCTCATTGCAATGGTTCCAGCAAATGAAGGAACATTCCTTGCAAAAATTCTTCATTGATCACACTTCCAATACTTTTGCTCATCTGTGCCTCTCTCAGGTAGCTATAATGAGTTTGGAAGTTTTAATAGGCAAGACCACAATGTTTTCTGAATTAAAACTGACAAACATTAACAAAGGCAAAATTGCAAACCCACAGAAACATTATTATCGCACACCGTTGCAACATTTTCTTGGAAAAAAAAATACGATTAGAAATCTATATTTTATTTCAACAAAAGGATTTGCTGTGTTTTGAGTTTTGTTTTTTTGGTGGGGTATTTTTGGCTGACAAGTTAAATGAATTCACATGGATTTAACCCTGATATGGAAACCAGGCTGACCTGTGAGAAACATGTGGCTTGTGCAGCATGAAATACTGGAGTTCTGGTTTACTTTCATATTGTATACGTTGCATCTTAGCATCTATTTTAAGCAATAATCATGATTCCATATATTCTGTTTCATATAGTGATGTATTTTGAGTTTCAAAGTGATGCCCAGTGGTGCAGCCACTTCTTCCACAATGAGCAGCAGGACACAGAGGCTGTAATTTGTTGCCAAGACCTCTGCCAAGAGGTAATTGCCTGCCCCTTTTTAATCCTCTCTAGAAGCTACTTCTAATCTTGCAAAGTGGTGCTGACCTAATGAGAAAGTTGACTTAGAACACATAAAATGAAGCTGTGAATGAAAACTTTTGGGCTGCCAAGGTCCCCAGCAGGATTAACCCCAGGTATCTAGTTAAATTCTTGCCCATGATTGAACCCTGTGAGCTTGCAGGAAATGATTAACTTCAGGGGAGCTCACTCACATGAAGTCAATGCTTGGTTGCTTCCATAATCTTGTCAACAGTGGAAGTGCAGGGAGAAAACTCCTGTTTTAACATAGAGACAATGGAAATAGTGAGGGGAAGAAAGGAAGACGATGAAGTAATAGCGTGCCAAAGTGACCCTACTCTGCTCAACACGCTGCCATGACTCCTGTGAAATCCATAGTGTCCCGTTTCCACACCTGACCGAGATGACTAAAAGCCTTGTCTGCACCTAAATGCATTCGCAAGACCATTTTGAATTCTGATGTGCCTATATAGGTGCCACTGCGAATTAAAGGCTGAAAGGTCAGTCAAGAGGAAAGTCACAAAGCAGAACTAAAAGAACTGATATTCTTGTCTGAAATGGACGCACAGCTCAAATTGTGCAGAATTGGGATGCTCAGCCTGGGATATTGTGGAGTTATTTAACAGGGGCTTTAACACACCATCTCAATGCACACCAGGGTGTCAATGCCAGGGTATCATGCCAGTACACCCCATGTCGCTTAAGCAGAACATGGAAAGTCATTAGAAAAGCACATAAAGAAAATCAGTAACATCTTTGCAAAATTTTCACTTAGAATCATAGAATAATTTGGGTTGGAAGAGACCTTTAAAGGTCATCTGATCTTTGGTCTTTCCTGCTTCATCACAAACTTCAGCCTTTGACTTTGTAACCCTCAAGATGCAGTGATAGACCTATTTTCGCAGAACAAAACAAGAATGGTCCATTTTTTTTCACAGATTTTTGTGCATCAGTATAGTGATAATGCTGCAGGAGGTCATGGAGAAAAAACAAAAATGTGAGCAAGAAATCACAAGCTCTGCAGCCCTTAAATCTTCTGATCAAAATTACTTTAACCTTGACAGAATGGCTAATGGAGCATATTAATGAGGATGCCTTTTTTGCCCTGCAGCTGTCCCTTTTTCTTCTTAATTTCCACCTGCCTTCTCTTCTCCAGCAAGTAGCAGAGCAGGAACCACGTGTCCATGCTCTGTGTGCCTCAGGAATCCTCGCTGCTGACAGTGTACACACCTTGTCCTGATTTTGCACTTTTAAGGATCTATAATCAATCTGTTAAGCCATTCATGACATTACATGTTCACTGCCAGATTTTTTGTCCAGCTCGAGGAATCCCAGAGCACTTCATTGCATGTATTACATGAATTTGAAAGGTTCATGTGACTGACAAAAGAGTGATTTTCTATTTCATAACTTGCTGATTCTAGCAAATATGAAAAATACAAAAATATATTAGGGCAATTTCTATTACTGATATATTTAATAGTGCGGCAACATGTTTCAAAACATCTAATTTCTATTCACTTAGCTGATGGGTAAAGTGTTGACACAGGTAACTTCTAATGCTTTTTTCTACTTGACTTTTGTTGAAATTGTTCAAAAGAAAAAAGTCCTAAGCAGAAGAAAGGTAATTAAATATATAGAGTATAGATGATGCTTTTTATTTTTGAATCGTCATTTATATTCTTCTTATTTGATCATTTTGTGGCTCCAGTTAACGTAACTGACATTTTCTCTGCAATTCTTTACAGGATTGTGGGAAATAACCCATGGAAGTCTTTGTGTTCCACAGACAAATGTCAAGAAATGCGGAAGAGAATAAGTTAGATCATTGCCTAGAACACGTATCATTCTATAACCATGTATGATCACCAAGTTTAGGATTCTAGTTATGGTTTTATTTGCTTTTTAATTATCTTAATGAACAAAAATGGGTGTTCTTTGTCCTTCAGCTTTTTTTTTTTTTTCTTTTTTTCCTAATCTGGCATTCATTTACAATACTCTCCAAACAACTTAGAAACTGCCTTCAAAACAAAAGGGGGCAAATGAGAGGTTTTAGATGATTAGGACTTCCATATCATTTGTCTGGTAGAACAGAGCTTTATCTCTGTTTTTTCTATGCTTGTTCCTACCCAAGCCACCTTAATCCCTTCCATTCCCCAATTTGGATTTCTAACCTGAACACCTAATAATCAGTCTTGCACAGTCCCCAAGTGCTCTTCCTATGAACCCCATGATAAGCCCCATGCCCTTCAGAGGGATCCCCCTCAGTCTGTGAGGTGCCTTGGAGAGCTGCCACAGCTGACTCATGGTGTGGATTGCCCCCTGACCCCTGGGGCTGAGGATCACCTGGAAGAGGCCTTGGGGAATCTGGGGTGGGGGTTGCTCCTCTCTGCAGGTACTCCTGCCTGCCCTGGGGCATCTGGCTGCTTTATGCTCATGGAAATAAGCCTTTAATCACCTAACCTTTCACTCTCTACCTGTCAATAACGGACATAGCATAGTCACAAACTGATGATCTGGTGAAATTAATGATCAAAGTGAGGGTTACAGGAAATCCTATTTAGCGTGAGCTAAACCAAAAAAATATCCTTACTTGTTCAAACTAAAGGTCCATTCTGCTTACTAACTCTAGTATCTCATCATCAACTACACTAAAGAAAAAAAATTTAGGAAAGAACTTAAACATAGAGTATAAACAGAATATATCATCCTCAGCAGTTTTAGAAGAATGAGATTGCATCTGGACCACGATATCAATGGATATCATTTATCTAGACTCTAGTAAAGCCTTTGCTACTGTTTCTCACAGCATTCTCCTGGGGAAACTGGATGCTCATGGCTTGGATGAGTGTATTCTTCACTGAGTGAAAAACTGGATGGTTGGCCCCAGACTGTGGAGGAATTAAATCCATTTGGTGGCCAATCACAAGTGGTGTTCCTCAGCGCTCAGTATTAGGGCCTGATCTCTCTAACATCTTTATCAATGATAAAGATTGAGGGGATCACTTGATGAGGGGATCAAGTACACCTTTAACACGTTTGCAGATGACCCCAGGTTAAGTGGGTGTGGGTGTCTGCTTGAGGGAACCCTTTACAGAGGGTTTTTGACAGGCTGGATCAATGGGCCCAGGCCAATGGTATGAGGTTCAACAAGGCCAAGGGCCGAGTCCTGCACTTGGGTCACAACAATCCACTGCAACTGTACAGCATGTTCGGGCAGCCGAGAAGGCCAACTAGCTTATGTGGGCAGCAGAAGTAGGGCAGTGATTGTTCCCGTGTACTTGGCTTTGGTGAGGCCACACGTGAAATACTGTATTGACTTTTGGACCACTCACTAGGATAAAGACATTGAGGTGCTGGAGCATGTCCCAAGAAGGTCAATGAAGCTGGTGAAGGCTCTGGAGCACAAGTCTTATTAGGATTGCCTGAAGGAACAGGCATTGTTTAGTCTGAAGAAAAGGAGGCTGAGAGGAGATCTTATCACTCTCTCAACTCCTGAAAGGGGGTTGTAGTGAGGTGGGGGTCCATCTGTTCTCCCAAATAACAAGGGACAGGTCAAGAGGAAATGGCCTGAATTACACCAGGGGAGGTTTAGACTGGATATTAGGAAAAATGTCTTCACTGAAAGGGTTGTAAAACATTGGAACAGGCTGCCCAGGGATGTAGTTCAGGTGCACCAGAGGTATTTAAAAGACGTGCAGGTGTGGTGCTTAGGGACACGGTTTAGTGGTGAACTTGACAGTGTTAGGTTTACAGCTGGACTCTATGATCTTAAATGGCTTTTTCAACTTAAATAATTCTATTACAGAAACTCAGAATCATTTTGCTTTATCATTTAATCATTTACAACCAAACAGTGGCAGATAGAGCTGTGCTCCAGTAATTTATTTAATCCTCCCTTGAATCTATATATAGTAGTAGTTTCCTTAGGTTTCTGAGACAGTGAGATTCACATTTTAAGTAGGGCAGAGGAGGTGAATTTATTGCTTTTTTAAAACTTGCTACCCACTAATTTCACTGGACACCCCATAGCTTTTGTAGGCAGCTGTCGTATTTCCCCTTGCTTATTTCTTTGCTAGTCTAGGCTGAGTAACTAGTACTGCACCATCTTTCTTGACATTTCTGACCATTCTTAGTATTCATATTTAATTTCTCTTT